>NC_091457.1:11363455-11663455 GCF_027789765.1 Dendropsophus ebraccatus
ACTAATGGTACAATGTCGCCATCTAGTGGACACATTGGACACTGCACATTCCACTCGATTCTACTGTTATTGTATCATTTGCTGTTTTATAATTTTGTAAATAGTCGTGTAAATAGTTAAAATCTGCAACTTGCCTTTGTTTTTCATCATGGTTTTCTAACTGCGCATTTCATAGAATGATGATGTATGGCTAGGGCACATTTGAATTTTAATTAGGGAAAGTATTTTTTTTTTAATTTTTAGAAACTTTTTCTTATTTTAAAAAAAAAATACTTTTTAGACAGTCTAGAGAATGATTATAAGAATTCATAAGCTTATACAGATCAATGCAACACATATGCATTGCACTGATCTATGTAATCGGTGAGCCACTGGTTCTGCCGTAGGCAGGCTCTAGCAGTAGATTGTCACCCCCTCACCCTGTCCTGCAGCCGCCGGTGTCCACATGCAGGGACCCGGCGCTGCTGCCACTTCAGCCCCTGGGGGCGCCTCACCTTGCCCCGCTCCTGTCCGTGGCTGTGCCAGCCGGCGCGCGCGTCCCCCCCTCCTAGGGCGTGCGTGTGCCGGCTGTCTCAGAGCTAAAGGGACAGTCCGCCCCTAATTGGTTGCTGCACATACATTCTCCTATAAATCCCAGCATGCCCTGCCCCACTACAGGTGTTGGAGCCTCTACATACTTCCCATAGCGTTTGGCCCAGCTCCCTGTTGTTCCTGACCTCAGTCCTTGTTCCTTGTTCCTGTTCACTACCCGGTCCCTAGTCCCTGTCCGCTGCCTTCCTATTGTTCCTGAGCACTGCCTGCCACCTGCGTTTACGCCTACAGACCACTGCCTGCACTCCTGCCTACTGCTCCTGCCACGCCTCGCCTGCCGTCACTGGCAACCAAGCCAGGGGTAGCTACCTGGGGGTCGCCTGCCGCAGCAAGTCCATCCCGCCTTGCGGCGGGCTCTGGTGAGGTTCCTATGCAGGTGGAACGAGCTCGTCTGACGCCTAATGAGAGAACTCGTCGTCTGGAGCTGAATCTCTGCCTCTACTGCGGTGGCTCTGTTCACTTCCGGCAGAGATGTCCCCAACGTCCTCAAGCGTCCGGGAAACGCTTGCACCTAGGTCCGGTGGGAGACGCCTCCCTAGGTGTGAATGCCACCTCTCCAAGGGTGTCTGTGCCAGTCTCCATCCAGGCACCCACGGGACAAAATCACCAGACTACTGCCTTTCTCGATTCTGGGTCAGTAGGCAGTTTTATTGCAGAAGCATTGGTCCAAAGATGGCGGCTACCCGTGACCCAACTAGCCAGACCCCTGACTATCTCCTCGGTCACGGGCGAGATTCTTACCTACCATGTGCACTACCAGACCGCACCTCTAGTCCTCCAGGTGGGCACTTCACATCAGGAGAAGATCTCCTTCTACGTCCTGCCCCATTCTTCTTCCACCATCCTCCTGGGACTCCCTTGGCTGCAATTACTTGCCCCTAAAGCTGGACTAGAGAACCAGGGAGATTCTCAGTTGGGGTCAGGACTGTTCCAACCGATGTCTGAAGTCACCTCAGCCCAAGTACTCTATGTCGTCACCTGACCCCGCCAAGCCTCTATCCGGCCTACCTGCGAAGTACCAAGGCTTGGCTGATGTGTTCTCTGCCAAGGAGGCGGACTCTCTACCACCTCACCGGGCGTACGATTGTCCCATAGACCTCCTTCCTGGAACTTCTCCTCCACGAGGTCGGGTGTACCCTCTCTCCGTACCGGAGACTGAGGTCATGTCCTCCTACATCCGGGAGAACTTACAGAAGGGTTTCATCCGCAAATCCACGTCCCCTCGCCACATTATACCTCCCGATCGCCTAGTGCCAGTCGCCACCTCTACTCTACAGAGAGTGCCTCCCAGAAAGACCTATGTGCGCCCGGCACTTCGAAGACCAATTTTGAAGTGGGGTCATTCCTCTTAGGTGGCCGGGCATCCGGGAGCTCAAAAGACCGGGCAATTGATCTCCCGCCACTACTGGTGGTCCAGCCTTTCCCAAGATGTCAAGGACTTTGTGGCTTCCTGTACCATCTGTGCCAAAAACAAGACCTCCCGACTAAGGCCTGCCGGCCTATTACAGCCCTTGCCAGTTCCAAGCCGTCCCTGGTGCCACATAGGCATGGACTTTGTCACAGACTTGCCTCTATATGCGGGAAACACAGTCATTTGGGTGGTCACTGACCGCTTCTCCAAGATGTCTCATTTTGTGGCTCTTCCTGGACTTCCATCTGCTCCCCGTCTGGCCCAGTTGTTCTTTCAACACATCTTCCGCTTACATGGTCTTCCCCTTCACATCGTGTCCGACAGAGGCTCACAATTTTTCTCAAAGTTTTGCCGTGCCCTCTGCTCACAGCTCCAAGTGAAGTTGGACTTCTCGTCTGCCTATCACCCCCAGACCAACGGGCAAGTGGAGAGGGTCAACCAGATCCTGGGCAACTATCTACGTCATTTTGTCTCAGCTCGCCAAGACAACTGGTCCAGTCTACTTCCATGGGCAGAGTTTTCCTACAACCATCTGGACTCGAGTTCCACAGGCAAGTCACCCTTCTATGTGGTCTATGGGCGTCACCCTCGTCCTCCTCTGCCTCTCTCTCCATCCTCCGAGGTCCCGGCCGTGGAGGAATTGTTGTCTGACCTGCAGTCGATCTGGGAACAGACTCGACAGTCTTTGCGCAAGGCATCTGACCGCATGAAGGACCAGGCGGATAAGAAAAGGAGACCTGCCACAAACTTTCTCCCTGGTGACAAAGTCTGGCCAAATATGTCCGATTTAAGATTCCGTGCTACAAGTTGGGTCCTCGATTCCTCGGTCCTTTCTCGGTGCTAAAACGCATCAACCCTGTCACCTACAAACTCCGTCTACCCCCTACTATGCGGATCCCGAACGCCTTCCATGTTTCCCTCTTAAAGCCAGTGGTCCTCAACCGATTCTCCATTAAATCTTCGTTGTCTGCTCCACAAGACGTCTCTGACGACGTATACATTGTTGAAGACATCCTAGCGATGAAAACTGTCAGAGGAAGACGTTTCTTCCTAGTGGACTGGCGAGGTTTTGGTCCTGAGAAAAGATCCTGGGAACCCGAGTCTAATATCCTGGATCGGGACCTTATCAAGGGATTCTTGCAGGCTAGAAAGAGGAGGAGGCCAAATGGGGGGGGGGGGGGTACTGTCAGGGCTGCGGCGGCGTCCCACGCTCCGGACCGCCGCCGCACCCCCTCACCCTGTCCTGCAGCCGCCGGTGTCCACATGCAGGGACCCGGCGCTGCTGCCACCTCAACCTCACCTCGCCCTGCTCCTGTCCGTCGCTGTGCCGGCCGGCGCGCGCGTCCCCGTCTCCTAGGGCGCACGCGCGCCGGCTGTCTGAGAGTTAAAGGGGCAATCCGCCCCTAATTGGTTGCTGCACACACATTCTCCTATAAATCCCAGCCTGCCCCACCACAGGTGTTGGAGCCTCTACTTGCTTCCCATAGCGTTTGGCCCAGCTCCATGTTGTTCCTGACCTCAGTCCTTATTCCTAGTTCCTGCCCGCTGTCCCGGTCCCTAGTCCCTGTCCGCTGCCTTCCTATTGTTCCTGAGTACTGTCTGCCACCTGCGATTACGCCTACAGACCTCTGCCTGCACTCCTGCCTACTGCTCCTGCCACGCCTCGCCTGCCATCACTAGCAACCAAGCCAGGGGTAGCGACCTCGGGGTCGCCTGCCACAGCAAGCCCATCCCGCGGCGGGCTCTGGTGAAAACCAGCGGCCCCTTAGACTCCGCTCCCTGGTATGGTTTGTGCCAACGCTGGTGACGGTTCAGTGGATCCACGACTCTTTTCAGCTTTTCTCTTCAGCTGTTGCAAAAGTACAACTCCCATCATGCCTGGACAGCCAAAGCTAAAGCTTTGGCTGTCCAGGCATGAAGGGAGTTGTAGTTTTGCAACAGCTGGAGAGCAATTTCCCACTAAGCTGCACCCGCATCAGTATGACACTTTAAATGGGATTTTCCGATGGCATTTCAAATGGAACTGTCTAAAGCTGTACCATATTATACCAATAGCGCCACCCATGTCCTCAGGTTGTGTGTGGTATTGCATGTCTCAGATCTTCCTACCTGCAATGATGTTACTGAATGAAGGGGTAGGCTTGTGAATTCTTTATGTATTCTGGCTCAGTACCTGGCAGACCGTGCATGAAGACAGAGGGAAGCCGGGACAGGAACAGGAGCGGGATGTTGGTGGTGAATTCCAGGATCAGGTAATAGATGGATGCAGACAGGAAGGAAAGTGTGAGAGCAGCTCGAGGGCCATACTGATCCGAAAACCTACAAGAAAGTAGAAGGATGTAGTAAATTATGGAAACACTAAAGACTACAAACAACCAATACTATAAACTAGCTGTTCTACAAAATACAAAAAAAACTTCATACAGTGACTCACAGGTGATGTCTTCTTAGATCAGACAAATATCAGACCTGCCAGACAAACATCTTAGGCTCCGCAATTTTCCAGCAACTTCCTTCCTTTTTTACCCACCAATAAGGTTCCAAACAGTAGTAATTATGCTTTTTGGTGTCATGTCTAGTAAAGTCAGTAGGTACAGTAGGTGGGTTGTCCCTTGTATGTACGGTCTCCTGCTGTGTCCCCAATATTAATAATGTCGGTGCTGTGCCCCGTATAGTAATAATGTCCCCTGTTGTGCCCCCATATAGTAATAATGTCTCCTGCTGTGCCTCCATATAGTAATAATGTCCCCTGCTGTGCCCTCCGTATAGTAATAATGCCTCCTGCTGTGCCTTCATATAGTAATAATGTCCCCTGTTGTGCCCCCATATAGTAATAATGTCCCCTGCTGTGCCCTCCGTATAGTAATAATGCCTCCTGCTGTGCCTTCATATAGTAATAATGTCCCCTGCTGTGCCCTCCGTATAGTAATAATGCCTCCTGCTGTGCCTTCATATAGTAATAATGTCCCCTGCTGTGCCCCCATATAGTAATAATGTCCCCTGCTGTGCCTCCATATAGTAATAATGTCCCCTGCTGTGCCTTCATATAGTAATAATGTCCCCTGCTGTGCCCCCATATAGTAATAATGTCCCCTGCTGTGCCTCCATATAGTAATAATGTCCCCTGCAGTGCCCCATATAGTAATAATGCCCACTGCTGTGCCTCCATGTAGTAATAATGTCCCCTGCTGTGCCCCCATATAGTAATAATGCCTCCTGCTGTGTCCTATATAGTAATAAAGTCCCTCGCTGCGCCCCTCTATAGTAATAATGTCTCCTGCTCTGACCCCATATAGTAAAAATACTGTTGTAGTTATACACGAACTGGAGAGAATGGAACCGCTGCACATCCCATCTATGGCTGATACTAATGCCGCTAGGCCTATATTAAAAATCAACACCAGAGTGTCTGTATATGAATTGATCAAGCCATATTGCCCCGTGTACCACCGCGCAGGTCCTCTGGTTCACACGGGTCCCTACGCTAACTCCACACCGTGTCGGTCAGCGACCGCCAACCCCGCAAAGCGTGCACGTGCAGGGAAGGGAGGCCATGGAACGGCCCTGCAACCCCAATGTCACAGGACCAGACCCAAAAAGCCACCAAAACCCAGCCAGCACCACCGGCGGGGAAGGCTGCCCCCAAACGACACAAGTATGGATATGGTATTACACTTACCATTGCTGCTCTCACAGAATGGGAAAGACATAGTGTGATGTGCAGCACTCTGTTTCTTCCCTGAACCGCGACTGTTGTAGTCATGCACCTAGTATTGTAGCTAACCCCTCCACTGCCAGGATGCCCCTAGTTCTGTCTACTCTACTGCCAGGATAATCCTGCAGGGGTTAATTCTGGCAGAAGATGTGTCAATGCAATACTAGGGGGCATTCTGTCAGTGGAGGGGTTAACTACAATACTAGTGGCATCCTGAGGTGGTATCTTACCCCACTGCCAGGATGCCCCTAGTATGGTAGTTATCCCCCCCCCCCCCGGATGCCCCTAGTATGGTAGTTCCCCCCCAGACCCCCCCTAAGGATGCCCCTAGTATGGTAGTTATAACCCCCCCCCCCCCCCCGGATGCCCCTAGTATGATAGTGCCCCCCCAGCCCCCCCCCCCTGAGGAAACCTCTAGTATAGTAGCTATCCTTCCCCCCCAACAAGGATGCCCCTAGTATTGTAGTTATTCCCCCCCCCCCGGATGCCCCTAGTATCGTAGTTCCCCCCCAGACCCCCCCTAAGGATGCCCCTAGTATGGTAGTTCCCCCCCCAGCCCCCCCCCCCCCGATGATACCTCTAGTATGGTAGTTATCCCCCCCCAAGGATGCCACTAGGGGACCCCCAGATAAACGCCCCTGGTCTGTGCTAAGTAAAAAAAATAAACGGCCCTCCTACCTATCCTCCGTTTCAACGCTGTAATTTCTCTTCATCTTCTTGCAATACCTGGCGGAGCATGCAGGAGAAGATGTGCGCCGATCTGCCACACAGGAGAGTCCTGGAGATCAGAGCTCCCTCACCTGCTTCTCCTGGATGTGGCTTTCTTCTGGAGGGGGACGGGTTCAGCCACATCCAGGTCATTTCATTGCGCGCAGCCTGCAGGAGAAGATCTGAATGCTCCGCCAGGGACATGGATGCGGGGCACTAATCGCCCCACCCGACCCCTACCAGCCCCATGGCCCCCACGCACCCCCCACCGGTTGGGCTCAGCTGGGGGTTGCTGTAGTTCACTACAGATCCACCAGCCTAAACTCAGAACCCTGCTTCCGGGTTCAGGCTGGTGGGGGCCCCCAAGTGGTGGAGGCCCTAAGTGACGTGCCCCGGGTGCCCTCCCTTTAATCCAGCCCTGGTCCTATAATCCGATATAGTGGTTTTATACTCCTATATAGTGGTCCTATTATGTGATAGAGTGGTCCTATAATCCTATATAGCGGTCCTGTAATCCTCTATAGTGGTGCTTTAATCAGATATAGTGTTCCTATAATCCTATATAGTGGTCCTATAATCCTAAATAGTGGTCCTATAATCCTATATAGTGGTCCTATAATCCTAAATAGTGGTCCTATAATCCTATATAGTGGTCCTATAATCCAATATAGTGATCCTATAATCCTATATAGTGGTCCTGTAATCCTATATAGTGGTCCTATAATCCTATATAGTGGTCCTGTAATCCTATATAGTGGTGCTGTAATCCTATATAGTGGTCCTATAATCCTATATAGTGGTCCTGTAATCCTATATAGTGGTCCTATAATCCTATATAGTGGTCCTATAATCTGATAGAGTGGTCCTGTAATCCTATATAGTGGTCCTATAATCTGATAGAGTGGTCCTGTAATACTATATAGTGGTCCTGTAATCCTATATAGTGGTCCTATAATCTGATAGAGTGGTCCTGTAATCCTATATAGTGGTCACTGGAATAATGTTTCCTCTTGTTTGATGCTAAATAACTCATTATAAACGAGATTATAAATGATTTACCGCAGTCCTGGGACCAGATGAGGTCGCTGACACCTTACATAAGATACTGGGACAGAAGTCACTGACCTGATAACTTCTCCCCGGTCAGAGATACAACGAGGCTGCCAGCTGTCAGGGCATGCTGGGGGTTGTAGTTGGACTTGCAGAGTTGTAGCTTAATATGTCCATTTGGAATAGTTGTGAATAGTGTGAATGATTCCTAGATGTTTGTTTGTAACCCTTGATATTACAAGAGCGCACCCCTTTAAATTCCTTAAAGGGGTATTACAGTGAAATTTGATTTTTTTTTCTTTTAACAGTTCCACAATAAAGTTATCCAATTTTGTTATATATATATATATATATATATATATATATATTTTTTTTTTTTTTTTTTTTATATATACAAAATGTCCATATATATATATATATATATATTTATGATTATTATTTTGACTTTTTTACTTTGACTGTAAGCTGTAGGGGGTGACACTGCCTCTTGCTATCCTGGCACAGTTACATATTACTAATACTGCTGCATACAAATACTGAGACTCCCCTGATGTATATATAATACAAGTTACCATTAGAATAGACATTACACTGGGAGAAGCTGTCTATGTCAGTAGTGCTGCAGCCTCCCCTGGTGTCTATATAATACATGTCACCATTAGAATAGTCATTACACTGGGGGGAGCTGTCTGTGTCACTAGTGCTGTAGCCTCCTATGATGTCTATATAATACATGTTACTATTAGAATAGACATTACACTGGGGGAAGCTATCTGTGTCACTAGTGCTGCATCCTCCCCTGATGTCTATATAATAATAGTCATTACACTGGGGGGATCTGTCTGTGTCAGTAGTGCTGCAGCCTCCCCTGATGTCTATATAATATATTTTACCATTAGAATAGACATTACACTGGGGGAAGCTGTCTGTGTAACTAGTGCTGCAGCCTCCCCTGATGTCTATATAATATATTGTACCATTAGAATAGACATTACACTGGGGGAAGCTGTCTGTGTCACCAGTGCTGCAGCCTCCCCTGATGTCTATATAATACATGTTATCATTAGAATAGACATTACACTGGACAAAGCTGTCCGTATCACTAGTTCTGCAGCTTCCCCTGATGTCTATATAATACATGTTATCATTAGAATAGACATTATGCTGGGGAAGCTGTCTGTGTTGCAAGCACTACAGTTGTAGCACAGTGTAACTGAGTGAGGAGTGATTGACAGTTATCCTTCTCGCTCTGTTACACTGTGTAGTGGCTGCGGTGCTACTGGCATAGACAGCTTCTCCCAGTGTAATGTCTATTCTAATGGTAATAAGTATTATATAAACATCAGGGGAGGCTGCAGCACTAGTGACACAGACAGCTTCCCCCAGTGTAATGTCTATGCTAATGGTAACTTGTATTATATAGACATCAGGGGAGACTGCAGCACTAGTCACACAGACAGCTTCCCCCAGTGTAATGTCTATTCTAATGATAACTTGTATTATATAGATATTAGGGGAGGCTGCAACACTAGTGACACAGACAGCTCCCCCAGTGTAATGTCTATTCTAATGGTAATTTGTATTATACAGACATCAGGGGAGACTGCAGCACTAGTGACACAGACAGCTACCCCCAGTGTAATGTCTATTCTAATGGTAACTTGTATTATATAGATATTAGGGGAGGCTGCAGCACTAGTGACACAGACAGCTTCCCCAGTGTAATGTCTAGTTCTGCATGTAGGAGTGCTTCTGATATGTAACCAAACACAGCCATTTAAAGAAATGTAGAAAAACAGATTTCACCAGAATATGGGGCCTTACAAAGACGCAAAGAAGTGCTGATCTTAACTAGGCAAGATGAATCACGAGGCCGCATGAACGATCCTTGTATTATTGTGGAAACTCTGGGGAAATTTTTAACATCATAAAAAGATATAGCAATGTAATATTGGGGGGGATGTGATGATGGAGGGGGTTTCCGGATTGGGATCTGCAATTATTTCTATTGGGTGCCTATTTAGTTGATGTGCTTGCAGGTTTTACACTGTGTCCTGACTAAGAACAAAGTGTGTGAAATGCGTCGGCGTTATCTCATCTTTTCTTTACAGTGCTTTTATAATCAAGCTGGAAAAAAAATTGACTTTATATATATCTGCGGAGGTCCTTATCATGACTGACAGATCACTGCCACCTGCAAGAACATGCCATTCCTGAAATACTCTGTGCTGTGTCAGTCATATAAAATAATCGCACTTGGCCAGTGATCAATAAAGTAAAAAAATATATAAAAATATTATTATTGTTTACCTGCCAAATACAGGACCGCCCACAAGCTGGAGGATGCCAAAGACTGTCTGCAGGTAGCCAAATCCAACCGTGTCCAAGCCAAGGTTCCTAGCCAGATACTGCAGGGGTGAGAATAGACACCATAACACATGGTATAAGAGGTATATAGTCTATAGAAAGATACATATACTACAATGTATGTACACAGTGACCCCACCAGCAGAATGGTGAGTGCAGCTCTGGAGAATAATACAGGATGTAACTCAGGATCAGTAATGTAATGTATGTACACAATGACCCCACCAGCAGAATAGTGAGCGCAGCTCTGAAGTATAATACAGGATGTAACTCAGGATCAGTAATGTAATGTATGTACACAGTGACCTCACCAGCAGAATAGTGAGTGCAGCTCTGGAGTATAATACAGGATGTAACTCAGGATCAGTAATGTAATGTATGTACACAGTGACCCCACCAGCAGAATAGTGAGTGCAGCTCTTGAGCATAATACAGGATGTAACTCAGGATCCGTAATGTATGTACACAGTGACCCCACCAGCAGAATAGTAAGTGCAGCTCTGGAGTATAATACAGGATGTAACTCAGGATCAGTAATGTAATGTATGTACACAGTGACCCCACCAGCAGAATAGTGAGTGCAGCTCTGGAGTATATGTGTATATATATGCTGTATTCTCATGCGGGGGAGCAGAATTACTTGCACCAGATACATTGCACACACTGCTTACCGGTGTCACTGCAAACTGCATGAAGAGACAGGAGACATCGATGGCAGTCAGTAGGTAGGTGACCCTGATCACCTGGCTCCGTGACGTAGAGGCCCCTGGATCAGCGGCCATTGCTGGTTATTAGGCGGCAGCCGGTGTGCTGGGCAATGACTACAATACATAAGGCAATCACCTCTTCTTACTCCTGTATATTTAGTGCAAAGTTCAGAGGTGACTCCGCCCTCAGGAAGAGGATTACCCAGCGGATCCTTAACCCTTTCTTCCTTCCTCACTGCTGCAGCTGTGTCACCTCGGCTACAGTACGACTGACTGTATATTAGAGGGGACATTAGGGGACAGTTTAGTCACCATCACAAGGATAGGTCTCCATCTTGATCAATTCTCCCATAGGGTTTGCTTGCAGCCCTTAGAAAAACATGACCACTTTCCTCCAGAAACAGCACCACTCCTGTCCTCAGTTTGGATGCAGTATTGCAGCTCAGATCAATTGACGTGAAAGGAGTTGATTTGGAATACAACATACAACCTGAGGACAGGGGTGGCGCTGTTTTTGCAAGAAAGTAGCTGCATTTTTTTCTAATCCTGGATAACCCCTTTAATTAAAGGGGTTCTCTGCTTTGGACAAACCTTACAAACTGATTCCAAGGTTATATTGAGAGGCAAATCCCCAGAACCCGGATCTAAGGCTTCGATGCTATAAGGATTGTCGTCGGTGCCCCAGAGACCATATCGAATATTTCATGCGGCATTGCAGGGTAACAATGTGACCAATGAGTCATCTACAGCAAATACAGATCCCATCTGTTTGTGCAGAACACACAGTAAATACTGTATACAGGACATGTGATACGCTGAGTACATTAAAGTCTCATTAGATAGTATAATCACAGCTAACCTGCCTCCAGCACTGGATACTCCTCCTGCTTCCTGACACATTGGGATAAGCTGTTACCTGCACCTACCACTAGGGGGAGCTCATTGCACAGAAATATTTATGCAAAAGGCATTGGAATAGGATGAGTGTTAGGCTAGGGGCGCTATAAGGAGAACATTAATGCAAATTATTTTATGTTCTAGCGTTCTAATTGAAATTTAATGTTGGATACAAATTGACACAGGATAAACCCTTCAAGGTATGAATTATTTTTTTTTCCATTTACTGCGCACAGTCATGGGATCAAATGTGGCACCAACTTACCCCAATGTGTATGTAATTACATTAGAGAGAATGTGCATCAATGTATCCCACCATATCAGTCATGTAGCTGGTGGAGATATATAGACAACGTATTATTATTATTATTATTATTATTATTATTATTATTATTACATTATTATTTATGATTATTCTATATGTATTTTTATTATTATTATTATTATTATTAGTTGTTATTTATTTATGTATTTATTATTACTATTATTATTATTAATATCATTATTATTGTTTATTATATATGATTATTCTTTATTTGTTATTTATTTATTATTATTATTTATATTATTATTAGTTGTTATTTATTTATGTATTTATTATTATTATTAATAATAATATCATTATTATTGTTTATTATTATTCTTTATTTGTTATTTATTTATTATCATTTATATTATTATTAGTTGTTATTTATGTATTTATTAATATTATTATTTATTATATATGATTATCCTTTATATGTTATTTATTATTATTTATATTATTATTAGTTGTTATTTATTTATGTATTTATTATTACTATTATTATTATCATTATTATTATTGTTTATTATATATGATTATTCTTTAATTGTTATTTATTTATTATTATTTATATTATTATTAGTTGTTATTTATTTATGTATTTATTATTATTAATAATAATATCATTATTATTGTTTATTATTATTCTTTATTTGTTATTTATTTATTATCATTTATATTATTATTAGTTGTTATTTATTTATTTATGTATTTATTATTATTATTATTATTATTATTATTATTATTATTATTATTATTATTATTATTATTATATTTTTATCTCAATGGATTCGAAGCAGAAACTTTTGATTTACATCAGTATTTCAATGACGTGGATACTGAAGTGAAATCTTCTATGAATGATTGGGGAGGGGGATCAAAAGGTGAGAACCCGACCACTCATGATGGGATGGTATTTCTTAATGATATGCTATCACAATGGAATATGATCCAACAGGTTTTTTGTGTTTGGTTGTTGTTTTTCTGGCGGGACCCAAGCCCTTCCTCCAGGGGAGCGACAAAATACATAAAAACTGAGGAATCAGGACACTGTCAGGACTATTGTTTTCTACACTGACCTGAAGAAAAACAATGTTGCTTTCCTCCCAAAATAGTGCCACTCTTGTCCTCAGGTTGAGTGTGGTATTGCAAGATCCATGTTCCTTCCCAGTGGTAGTTCTGCAAAATAAATAAACAAATAAATAAATCTTTCAAATCATCTGGTGCCAGAAAGGTATAAAGATTTGTAATTTGCTTCTATTAAAAAATCTCCATTCTTCCAGTACTTATAAGCTGCTGTATGTCCTGCAGGAAGTGGTTTTCTTTCCAGTCTGGAGAGCAGAAGAGATTTTTTTATGGGGATTTGCTACTGCCCTGGACAGTTCCTGACATGGACAGAGTTGGAAGCAGAGAACACTGTGTCAGACTGGAAAGAATATACCACTTCCTGCAGGACATACAGCAGCTAATAAGTATTGGAAGACTGGAGGTTTTATAATGAAAGTAAATTACAAATCTATATAACTTTCTGCCAACAGATGATTTGAAAGATTTTTATTTTTATTTTTTGCTGAAGTACCTCTTGAAAAGAGTTGCCCAATGGCTGTTCAACAAACAGTGCTAGTCCTCAAACAGCAAAGTCCTCAGTTTGTGCTTAGTTTCATTGTATTGAAGTGAATGGAGCTAAGTTGTAATACCATCCACCATGTAATACTTTTGACACTTGAATGGTCATTGAGGATGGGGAAGCCCATAAGTGAAGGGGCCATGTGTACAGTGTATTATGGAAATAATCACAAAATTGCACATATTAAAAAAAAAAATTGGTTAAAGTGAATAAATATAATAATATACAAGTATAATAATAATAATAATAATAATAATAATAATAATAATAATAATAATAATAATAGTAATAATAATAATAATAATAATATCCATATGCCTGGACCAACATAGTAACAACAGCAGTGGTGGGGGAGCGAGGAGGGTAAGTATAGAATGCAATAAATAACAGAGAATGGAATTTATTCATTATAAATAATACAATAAAATAATGGCAGAATGTAAAGCAATAAAAAATAGAATTCATCCCAAATAAACTGAGCCCGTATATGGCAAAGTCAATGGAAAAATATGGAAGTTATGGCTCTTGGAATGCTATGAAGAGAACAATATTTCCCCCAAAGACCCAAAATAGCCTATTTCTCAAGGGGTTAAAAACCACAACCAGCTGCTCGCCTGCATTATGTCATTTTGCCACTAGATGTCGCTGCAGTACAGACACCAGTGTGATTGTGTGGAGCTAAGCGTGCAAACATGGCTCGGATGTATCGGTATCGGAAGGTGCATTTCTTACAACAACAAAAAAGTGTATTCAAAAGGCTGTTATACAACAATAGAAAGGGGCGATCCAGCAAATATTATTTTTAATTAACCCCTTAAGGACCGAACCAATTTTAATTTTCGCACTTTCATTTTTTTAAAAGGCCATAGCACTTGCATTTTCTCACCTACAGGCCCACATGAGCCCATATTTTTTGCGCCACTAATAGTACTTTGCAATGAAAGACTTTAATTTTTCCATAAAATATGCTGCAAAACCGAAATTATTTGGGCCATGAAATTGAAAATGAAATACATTTCTTTAAATTTGAGGGGGGATTGGGGTTGTGCTTACACAGTTAGTCCTGGGGTAAAACTGACATGTTATACATGTTCCTCAAGTCAGTACGATTACAACGATATGTAACTAGCATAACTTTTATTTTACTGCTTTTAAAAAATTAAAACCTTTAAAAAAAAAATGTTCTAAAAATTGCTTTATTCCCATCCTTATTACACTTTTATCCTTTTGTCTATGGAGCTGTGTGATTTTTTTTTTTTTGCGCATTCACTGTTTATCGTGCGGGTTCAGAATAATTGTGATAATTTAATAGTTTGGGCGATTACGCACACGGCAACACCAAATATGTTTATTTATTTATTTTTAATTATAAAATGGGAAGAGGGGGTAAGTCAGACTTTTAATTTTACATTACATTACTCTTTTTGCTCCAACAGGGGGCAACATTATACACTACCCTGATTTCTGATAGAAATCAATGTAGTCTATATACATTACAGCCATTTTTTTGCAGATCTATTGTAAGGGCGGCTGCAGCCATTACCAATCGATCTGTGAGCCAGCCGGGATGACGCTGAGTACCGTCCAAACAGGTAACGATAATCAGGCTTCCCCGATCACATATGGGACAGCCTGATCACCGCTATTGAACCACCAATGACGTTTCTTTTTAAAAACTTTTAAATGCAGCTTTTAGTTTTGACCGCTGCATTTAAATGACTAATTCGTGGGTGCAGCGATCTGCCCGCAGCCGCTAATACCCAGGGTCTCCAGCTTCATAAAGCAGCCGGGAGTGGGAGGATACAGTGCGGGGTCGCAGCGCGACGGGTACAGCATGTCTCCTTAAGGGGTTAAAGAAAATGTTATATATTTATTCTTCTTTACATTTTAGATTAAGTGACAGGGCCCCTCTGTTGCCACTGGCTGTGTCAAGAGCTGCAGGGCTGCTCAAGCCCTGGTCCTAGCACAGTTACATACCACTAGTGCAACAGATTTCCCTCATGTCTATATAATACATGTTATCATTAGAATGTACATTACACTGGGGGAAGCTGTCTGTGTCACTAGTGCTGCAGCCTCTCCTGATGTCTATATATTACATGGTACCATTAGAATAGACATTACACTGGGGGAAGCTGTCTGTGTCCCTAATGCTGCAGCCCCCCATACCCTCCCCCCATATCTATATAATACATCTTAGTATTAGAATAGACACTACACTTGGGAAGCTATCCATGTCAGTAGTGCTGTAGCCTTCCCTGATGTCTATACAATACATGTTACCACTAGAATACACATTACACTGGGGAAAGCTGTCTGTGTCACTAGTGCTGCAGCCTCCGCTGTTGTCTATATAATACATGTTACCATTAGAATAGACAGTACACTGGGGAAGCTGTATGTGTCAGTAGCACTGCAGTCTCCCCTGATGTCTATATAATACATGTTACCATTAGAATAGACATTACACTGGGGGGATCTGTCTGTGTCACTAATGCTGCAGCCTCCCCTGATGTCTATAAAATACTTGTTACCATTAGAATAGACAGTACACTGGGGGAAGCTGTCTGTGTCACTAGTACTGCAGCCTCCCCTGATGTCTGTATAATACATGTTACCATCAGAATACACATTACACTGGGGGAAGCTGTCTGTGCCAGCAGTGTTGCAGTCATCGCACAGTGTAGCAGAGTGAATGGTGATTGACAGTTATACCTGCTCTCTCCACTACACTGTGCCTTGGCTGCTACTTACATAGACAGCTTCCCCCAGTGTAATGTCTATTGTAATGGTAGCAATAGGGTCACTTCTGCCATGCGGCCAAACAAGTTTATTGCTCAGGGCAGAAGCTTTGTGAGGCGGCCATAAATTATACTGTCAGTTACATGCCACCGACTTCATTGACCCCATGACCTCTGGATTATAGCTGGACACACACGTAGAATGCTAGGAAGTCAGGACGGCAGACACTCTGCAGGTGTTGTTATATGTGTCACACATAACTGCAAGTGATCACTGCCCCTATACGAGGTGTAATGGTCGTGTGACCATGAATAAGATCACCAGGAGCAGGCACTATGTACTGACTCCTGTGTATGTCAGGGGCAATAAAGATGGGAGAATTGGTTACACACTGGTGGAATTGGAAACTTGGAAATTTTAGGTAGTTCTGGAGCAGAGTGATTTATGGTGGAGCTGGATTGTGTGTATGTTTTTATTAAAGCTGCAGGTTTTCTGCACACACGCCTTACTTACTTATGATTTTCAATAGGAGGCACCATTTCAGGTTTCGCCTCAGGCAGCAGAAAACCTAAAATTGGCACTGGGTAACATGTACTATATAAATATAAGGGGAGGCTGCAAGAACTACTGACACAGACAGCTTCCCCCAGTGTAATGTCTATTCTAATGGTAACATTTAATAAATAGACTCAGGGGAGGCTGCAGCACTAGTGACACAGACAGCTTCCCCCAGTGTAATGTCTATTCTAATGGTAACATTTAATAAATAGACTCAGGGGAGGCTGCAGCACTAGTGATACAGACAGCTCCCCCCAGTGTAATGTCTATGCTAATGGTAACATGTAATATATAGACATCAGGGGAGGCTGCAGCACTACTGACACAGACAACTCACCCCCAATGTAATGTCTATTCTAATGGTAACATGTAATAAATAGACATTATGGGAGGCTGCAGCACTAGTGACACAGACAGCTCCCCCCTGTGTAATGTCTATTCTAATACTAACATGTAATATATAGACATCAGGAGAGGCTGCAGCACTAGTGACACAGACATCTCCCCCAGTGTAATGACTATTCTAATGGTAAAATGTATTATATAGACATCAGGGGAGGCTGCAGCACTAGTGACACAGACAGCTCCCCCCAGTGTAATGTCTATTCTAATACTAACATGTAATATATAGACATCAGGAGAGGCTGCAGCACTAGTGACACAGACATCTCCCCCAGTGTAATGACTATTCTAATGGTAAAATGTATTATATAGACATCAGGGGAAGCTGCAGCACTAGTGACACAGACAGCTCCCCCAGTGTAATGACTATTCTAATGGTAACATGTATTATATAGACATCAGGGGAGACTCAGTATCTGTGTGCAGCAGCATTAGTGATATGTACCTGTGCTGGGACCAGAGATTATGCAGCCCTGCAGTTTCTGCCTCAACCATTGTTGGCAGCCGAGAGGTCATGTCGCCCCTTATTGCTGCCACGCAATGTAAAAATGTAAAAAAAAAAACAATTCCTTAATAAAGTTGTAGTACAATGTTATATAGCTTTATAGCTATATAGCTTATATAGCTTTAGTTTAAAAAAAAACACATGATTTATCGCTCGTCATTTGATTGCTAGCTGCATTTACAAGGGCAGATAATGGCTAAATTCCGATCGATATCACACATTTTTAAACGATAATCGACTATAACAGTGTGTGGTTTCTGACAGTAAAGTTATCATGGTGTGTCCTGCGGCTGAGATCTTCAGTAATCAGCTGTAATCAGTCTATAGGGAAACCAATCTCTCCACAGCGCCACCACAGGAGAAATGCGGTACTACACTGAGCGCATTGAAATTAGCGGATTGTCTGTGTAATGTATGGATGTGATGAGTCCACCCTAGGCAGACGCACTTTGTAATCAATCTACATTTTACATAGGGTGTTCTGCAATATATGAAATAAAAGGGATCCTTCTCTATTTGGGTTGCTGCTGCTGTAATTCATCCCAGATTGAGGGCGCTTCTATGACTCACAGTGTTATAGCAGGCTGCTTTATATAAAGTCTAATTTAAAGGGGAAGTGTGCCCTTTTTCTTGGCTTGTCCTTCTGTCTGTGAACACACAATGGCTACTACAGACTCAGCGAGGAAATCATCGACTGCAAGACACCTGGGCCCACAAGAGGGATCCATAAAAAAGCCGACAACAATGGAGCAACCATTGCTAGGAAACCCCAGGGGTAATAAAGCTTATCTGCATTCACCACCCTGAGATCACAGCAAAAGGGAATCCATAGAATTTAATCTTTGGGTCTGGCAGCTTTTCAGATATGACCTTCCTGCATCACATGGGAGGGGGATGGGGGACAAGTGTTCTCCTTTGTCTGATTCATTGCCAAACATTATTACATTCTGTGGCTTGGGATTGTCAGTGTTCATCATATGTAATGTACCCAGCACCTTTATCCAGGATGGAAATAGACAGGAGTTGTTTTTTTTCCTTTTATTTCACTTAAGATTTTTCATTCTAAAAAAAAAAGAATATTATAAATTCCGAATTTAGTATTATTTCTGTAATTCTTGAAATAAGTGATATAGAGATTAAAAATAAAAAAGCTATATTAAATAGACATAAGAATGACTCCCATAATAACCTAATATGTGCAATTATAACTACTATACTATACAATACTATAATACTGCCCCTATATACAGGAATATAACTACTATAATACTGCTCACATATACAGGGATATAGCTACTATAATACTGCCCCCTATATACAGGAATATAACCACTATATCTTATCCAGACTTGTGCTGCTTGGGGGCGACCCTCTTTCGCCGGCGGTGCTGGCCGGGTTCTGGTGTGGTGTTTTTGGGTCTGGTCCTGTGGCATGGGGGTCGCAGGGCTGTCCCATGGCCCCCGTTCCCTGGCTGTGCACGCCTGCGGGGTTGGTGGCCACTGACTGGCACGGTGTGGACTTAGTGTAGGGACCCATGTGTATCAGATACCGGCACGAGGTACATGGGGCAGTGTGGCTTGATCAATTCATACACAAAATTCTGATGTGTTTTTTATTTAGCCTAGGGGCACTAGTATCAGCCATAGGTGTGAGGTGCAGCACTCTGTTTCTTCCCTGAACCGCATAACCACTATAATACTGCTCCTATATACAGGAATATAACTACTATAATACTGCCCCCTATATACAGAAATATAACCACTATAATACTGCCCCTATATACAGGAATATAACTACTATAATGCGGTAATAAGAGAAAGTAGAGACTGGGGCACTCACCGATGTATCCAAGCTGTAGACTTTAATGCCGATATCTACAAGTCCATGGTGGAGGGAGGACAGATGGAGTAGCGGGCGCCTATACCCCGGAACGACGTTTCACGCCCACTCGGCGCTTCTTCCTGCCGGCAGGAAGAAGCGCCGAGTGGGCGTGAAACGTCGTTCCGGGGTATAGGCGCCCGCTACTCCATCTGTCCTCCCTCCACCATGGACTTGTAGATATCGGCATTAAAGTCTACAGCTTGGATACATCGGTGAGTGCCCCAGTCTCTACTTTCTCTTATTACCGCATTGCAAACCCCTTATTTTCTTTGTCTGGGAGCACCACTAGTACAAGCATTTCAGGCTGGTCCGTTCCATTATACGTCCTTTTATTGCTAGCGTTTCTGACAGTGCCGACTGCACTCTCCAGCTCCATCATAACTACTATAATACTGCTCCTATATACAGGAATATAACTACTATAATACTGCTCCTATATACAAGAATATAACTACTATAATACTGCTCCTATATACAGGAATATAACTACTATAATACTGCTCCTATATACAAGAATATAACTACTATAATACTGCCCCTATATACAAGAATATAGCTACTATAATACTGCCCCCTATATACAAGAATATAACTACTATAATACTGCTCCTATATACAGGAATATAACTACTATAATACTGCTCCTATATACAGGAATATAACTACTATAATACTGCTCCTATATACAAGAATATAACTACTATAATACTGCCCCTATATACAAGAATATAGCTACTATAATACTGCCCCCTATATACAAGAATATAACTACTATAATACTGCTCCTATATACAGGAATATAACTACTATAATACTGCTCCTATATACAGGAATATAACTACTATAATACTGTTCCTATATACAAGAATTGCTATAATACTATGTGGCCATTGGTGTTGTCATGTTGTATACGTCTGTTCTGTTCCCATAGTGCCGGGGCTGGCGGCTGCCTGTGGACCCCATTGCTGGAGGCTGGCATTGTGGGCACACAGTATGGTGGGCTCATGGGGGTCTAGGATGCTTTAATTTGCTGACAAAGCCTCTTGTGCAGGTCAAGGAGATGGCACACTCGTCTCCCGGCTCCTTTGTCAGCCTCTTACCCCTTATGCCAGATGGCCAAAAAAATGCTAATTTCCCTCTTTTTTCCTAATTGAGTTGCTGCATGTGAGCCGGGAGTGCGGAGCGCGCAGCACTGAGGGAAGAGGCTGGGGCACCTTTGTGAGCGGCTCGCACGCTGTGCTGTGTGGCTCTTCCCGTCTGGGCAGACACCACTCAATTCACCTTAAATGATCTATAGAATCCGGGGAGGACGAAACGTGCGGTATTATACTCCCAACTCCCAGCGTACTCAGACAGTCTCCAGCTGTTGTGGAACTACAATTCTCAGCATGCTCTGATGATATGGTACTACAATATCATAACTCCCAGCAAGCCTTAGTTTCCCATATGTAGAGAAAAATATACAACGTCCAGCATGGTGGTGGTACACTGCCTGTACTACTACTGTACTGGATATACACTCCAGCAATCTTATACAGTACAGGATGGGAGATGGTGGTGCACTGACTGTACTACTACTGTACTGTATATGCACTCCAGCAGTCTTATACAGTACAGGATGGGAGATGGTGGTGCACTGACTGTACTACTACTGTACTGTATATGCACTCCAGCAATCTTATACAGTACAGTACAGGATGGGAGATGGTGGTGCACTGACTGTACTACTACTGTACTGTATATGCTCTCCAGCAGTCTTATACAGTACAGTACAGGATGGGAGATGGTGGTGCACTGACTGTACTACTACTGTGCTGCTATGCCCTGGCCACTAGGGGCCACTCCGCAGTATAGATGGTGCTAACAGGCAGGAACCGGGGCAGCTGTAGGATATAGGGTTGTCACGGTGTAGGCACGAGGGTGATACAGCTGGAAACCGGGCTCCTGACCATGCGGGAATACTGGGCGTGCGATTCTTCGTTGTCCTTAGTCAGGGCACCAATGATCACACCAATGCCAAGGTTCAGAAACAACGGTAGTTGTATATTTATTGTAACGGTGGTAACCAGTAGCAACAGTCTCTCCGGATGCAACCGGGTATAAGGCAGACTTGAATAAAGCAGAATAATGGGTGATGCTGCAATAGGCTGTGAGAGTAGCGTGCTGAATGATGGGAGTAGTAGTGATACTGAGGATGAGATGCTGGGTGGAATGAGACTTGAATGAAATACTTGCTGTTGATGATTAGAGAAGATGATGAGAGGAATGACTGAAGAATCGACACCCAGATGAGAATCTTGAGACTTGAGACAGGAACACAGCCAGTGGACCGGAGCAGCAGAGCACACGCAGGTCTCTCTCTTAGCAGGGAGAGAGGACAGACACACAACCTATTCCCTTGATGGTAGGGAATAGACTGTCAACTTGCCTCCTGAAGGTGGAGGACAAGACTGAGGTAGCATAGGAAGTCACATGGTAACCCCAGCCAAAAGCTCGATGACCATTGGTGTTACCATGGAAGCAGGGCACAGTCACATGACATCCAGCCATTGCATCATCACACCATTAGGCATATACAGAGAAATATACATGAGAAGTACCATACTTGAACACTAGGAGGCGACATAATACCATTAGACACTGATACCTGAATATACATGCAATAAACAAATGGAATAACAGACCTGAATACTGAGAAGGGTGACACAATACACGCAGTTTGCAGTGGACCATAGCTTTCCAGAACAGAACAGGTTATAATAAAAGTACGAGCATGAGAAGGGCTGTTCTGGGACACTGCAGTATATGCACTCCAGCAGTCTTATACAGTACAGTACAGGATGGGAGATGGTGGTGCACTGCCTGTACTACTACAGTACTGTATATGCACTCCAGCAGTCTTATACAGTACAGTACAGGATGGGAGATGGTGGTGCACTGACTGTACTACTACTGTACTGTATATGCTCTCCAGCAGTCTTATACAGTACAGGATGGGAGATGGTGGTGGACTGACTGTACTACTACTGTGCTGAATATGCACTCCAGCAGTCTTATACAGTACAGGATGGGAGATGGTGGTGCACTGACTGTACTACTACTGTACTGTATATGCACTCCAGCAATCTTATACAGTACAGGATGGGAGATGGTGGTGCACTGACTGTACTACTACTGTGCTGTATATACCCTCCAGCAGTCTTATACAGTACAGGATGGGAGATGGTGGTGCACTGACTCTACTACTACTGTGCTGTATATACCCTCTAGCTGTAGTGAAACTACAACTCTCAGCTTGCTTCAATTGTCTTGAGATATTTGGGAATTCACTTCTCAGCAGACATTTGGCAGTCCCCAGCTACTATGAAACTACAACTCCCAGCATGCCCCAATTGTCTCAAGATATTGAAAAAAATACACCCTGACTGTTTGCAGAACTACAACTTTCAGCAAGCCCAGACAGTTCCAGATGGCCACTTTCCCCCCTCTCTTGTCTCTAGTTCAGGTGTGGTTTGCAATTAAGCTGCGTTTACTTCAATGGAACTGAGTTCCAAACCCCACCCAAACTGGAGACAAGAGAGGGAGAAAAGTGGCCATGTTTTTGTAGCGCTGGATAACCCCTTTAAGCCCTGGCAGTCTACATCAGTTGAAGACATACTAATCCTCAGCATACATAGACAGTTCCCAGCTGAAACTACAACTCTCAGCATGCCCTAATACAGCTCCCAGCACACATATGACCATGTCCAGCTTTTGGACTATGACAACAACTACCAGAATGCCCTGACAGCCTTCAGCCATTGCAGAACCATTATTCCTTACAGGGTATTCTGCTCAAACATAGCTTTTTATATGTTGCTGCCCATGGTGAGACTAACAATTCCTTCCGTACTTGTTATTGTCTATTCAGTCTCCTTCCCCCAGTTCTGAGCTGCTGCTTTCTATTGAAGACACCAAAATCTGTGTGTGAGCTTTTCTCTCTGTCTACCCCTCCTCCCCCCTCCCTTCTGAGACGGTCAAACAACATTGTAGCTTCTTTGTAATGCTGGGAGGGTTATTCTGAGGTCAAGTTGCTCATGAACTCACTGTGATCAATCCAAGTTGCAGATAGGAACTGCAGATAGGGATAGTTTACATCAGCGGTCTCAGAAGGGGGGGAGGCAGAGAGAAAGGCTCACACACAGATTTTTGTGTGTTCAGCAGAAAGCAGCAGCTGGGAACTGGGGGAAGGACACTGGATAGATAATAACAAGTATGGAAGGAATTGTTGGGCAGCAACACATCAGAAGTTATGTTTGTGTGGAATACCCCTTTAAGAATTTAGTTTGGACTTCTTACTCAACTACAACTATCATCCTGCCATGAAAGTCTGCATAGTCTGACTGTCGCCCGCTGTTGCAGAACTACTATCCCCAGCAAGCCTACCGTACTTGCACAATTACAAAACCAAGCATGGTCTCAGTCTCCAGCTGTTGTTACAACTATAACTTCCAACATGTCCTGACAATCTGCTGCTGTGAAACTACAACTCCCAGTATGTCCGATTATTGGTCGAATTTTCGCGATAACGATCGCATTTGAGCGATAATCGCTCCATGTAAGCACAGTAAACGATCAAGCGACGAGCGAGAAATCGTTCATTTTGATCTTTCAATATGTTCTCAAATCGTCATTCGTCGTTCACAAAAAATTCGCAGATCGCTTTGTGTAGTCTTTCAAAGATTCACCCTATGTGAAAGATGGGCTTAAGCGATCTTAAAAAACAATCGCGATAACGATTCTTCTTACGAATTTTCTAACGATTTTTCTAACAATGTATTCGTCTAAATGCTGATTGTTATAAAAACCAAAACGTTGCTTCAAAATCGTTAAACAATGGATTAGGCGAATTATCGCTCCGTGTAAACGCAGCACTACACAGGACAATTATGGTGCGAAAAATCGTTATAACGTTCGAATTAAAATTATAATCGTTCTGTGTAATTGCAGGCAACGATCGAAAAATCGTTCGTATATCGTTGATCCTTGATTAAGATCTGAACCTAAAATTATCGTTAATCGTTTGCTGTAATTCCACATTCGTTCGCTCAAGTTCCGCATTTTTTCACTAATCGTTCAGTGTAATTGCACATTGTCCATTGTTTTGCTGGGATCAGAAGGAGTAAACGATCAGAGTAACGATCGCAATAACAATCGTAGTAACGACCATAACTATTGACCATTGTTCTGTGTAATATTGTGAACGGTTTTAGGTTAACGATAAACAATCTCAATTGCGATCATTTATTGTAGTCGTTAATCGTTAAAAATCGCTCCGTGAAATAGGACCCTAACAAAGGTGCAGAATCTGAAACTGTGACCATTCCATCAATACCGGGAGATCCAGCTTTCCTGGTCTATAGTAATACTATTGACCATTCTGGAGCCCAGGAAAGCTGGATTATAATTGGAGTTTTCCATCTTAAAAGGGCATGGATAGGATTTCTCTCCTCATGTGATCCATGTGTAGCTGATCAATACTTCCACTAGATGATTGATCAGTGACGGGGCTGGCAGATGGCACCAGAGCATCCGAGTGCTGGTGTCCCGTCCCCGGATCAATATGTAGTGAAAGGGTGTCAGCCATTATCCCTGGCGGGTGGATTGCCTCTATCAGTCTCTGTCCCTGTTCTATAGCTGACAGGCTAATGATAGCCCAGGGGGCGACCACAAGACAATAGCCGGACACATGAACACTGGAAGGTCTGGTGCAGCCAACAAGGGGGGTATCCTATCCCACAACCTGCAGCAAGACAGCTGTTGTGCAACTACAACTCCTAGCATGCCCAAGTGCCCAACTTCTGGAGCACTACAAGTGAGTCTTGTTATTCAGGGCAGCTAGGGACAGGCATGCTGGGAGTTGTAGCTGCATAAAAGCTGAAGCATTACATATCCACATACAGGGCTGCTTGAAAGGCATGCTGGGAGTTGTAGTTGCACAACAGCTGAAGAGCTACGTAGAAGAACATTCAGCAGCTGATTATATTATATTGTGTATTATAATAATATAAGCCATTGTCCCCTTGTATCACCTTCTTCAAAGGATTGTCCACTTTTTGTTAAGATGGTACTCCAGCAGATTTTTTTTTCTAGTGTCAGGAAGTTATAAAGATTTGTAATTTACTTTTTTATTTTTTTTAATAATCTCCAGTCTTCCAGTACTTATCAGCTGTTGTATGTCCTGTAGTTCACCCTACAAAAAATGTATTTCAAATCAACTGGTGCCAGAAAGTGCCAGAGATTTGTAATTTACTCCTATTTAAAAAAAAATCTCCAGTGATCCGGTACTTATCAGCTGCTGTATGTCCTGCAGGAAGTGGTGTATTCTTTTCAGTCTGAAACAGTGCTCTCTGCTGCCCCCTCTGTCCATGTCAGGAACTGTCCAGGGCAGCAGCAAATCCCCATAGAAAACCTCTGCTGCTCTGGACAGTTCCTGACATGGACAGAGGTGGCAGCAAAGAGACAGGAAAGAATACACCACTTCCTGCAGGACATACAGCAGCTGATAAGTACGGGAAGACTTGTGATTAAGTGGCTGGGATAGGCGTTATCTCTGGTCGCAATCACTGCAGGCAGGTGACAGCTGTAGTGAGCTCACTCTATATTCCCCTCTCTGATATCATGTCAACCATTATAATATATATTATGTATGCCATTATAACTCCTATTACCCAGCTTTCCCAGACTGCTGAATAGAACATCCGAGTTACATATCTCTGGCTACTAAACTTAACATATCAGCTACAGCATAGCTGGGTGACACCCTATGTTGGTGCTATAATGGCCATACATGAACATAGCCCATGTGACTATGACAACCCTTCCGGTCCCAGCAGCTAGAGGGGATGGTGGGAGTTGTAGTGGAGCTTCCTGTGGGCTTTGTCCTATATAAACCTGATGGCCAGGCTTCCGCTAATAATCCCGCACCGGCTTACAGAGGGGATTTGCCTGTGTCCACACGGAGCCTGGCTGGTACAATAGACAGGAATTACAAGGACTACGTTAATATTTAATGGCCTTTCCTGCCTGTCCCCCCATTGGCTCCGAGCTACGAGGACATCTGCCCAGAGCGCCAGCCACAGTACTAGCCACCAGGGCCAGTAGACATATGGCTGCGGCAGGCACATCCAGCTCCCACTTCATCATCCTGCAGCCTATTTGCATCAATAATAGAAGCCAAACACAGATCCGATTGTTCCCGACTCTGGGACATGTTGCGAGTGAATAAAATGGATGTTGGCTCCGCCATATGGCCGCACCAGAAGAATGGGGAGACGCGTTTTATGACAGCGACAGCAATCAAAGTTCTTCTTATCCTAAAGAACATCATAAAATGGCCTTGGAGGAGCAAGAAAGTGGGAAAACCATGTATGACAGTGCCAATAAATCTATGTACAGCAGTACTGGGGGAGGGGAGGGTGAATACAGGGCTATAGGCCGGGGGTATCAGGGCGTGAGATGATAGATGATAGCAGATATGCTGCATTTACATGGAACCATTATCGTTGGAATTTTCGCAATAACGATCGCATTTGAGCGAGAAATTGTTCATTTTGATCTTTCAATGTTCTTAAATCGTCATTTGTCGTTCGCTAAAAATTCGCAGATCGATTTGTGTAAACAGTCTTTCAAAGATTCACCCTATGTGTGAGATGGGCTTAAGCGATCTTAAAAACGATCGCAATAACGATTTTTTTTACAAATTTTCTAACGATTTATTTGTCTAAATGCTGATCGTTATAAAAACCAAATTGTTGCTTCCAAATTGTTAAACCATCGTTTGGGAGAATTATCGCTTCGTGTAAACGCGGCAATAGTTGATTTGATAGATAGAAGATAGATAGATAATTGATAGATCGATAGATGATAGATAGATAGGAGATAGATAGGAGAAAGACAGATAATAGATAGGAGATAGATAGATAGATAGATAGATAGATAGATAGATAGATAGATAGATAGGAGATAGATAGATAGATAGATAGATAGATAGATAGATAGATAGATAGATAGGAGATAGATAGATAGATTAGATAGATAGATAGATAGATAGGAGATAAATAGATAGATAGATAGATAGATAGATAGATAGATAGATAGATAGAATATAAGCCATGGGTCCCTTGGTCCAGATGGTGCCCTGTTGCTCTCTGTAATAGGAATCAAGTGATAGGTTTAGTCTGGATGGAGTGTGATGAATCTGACATCAAATACAATGGAAATCCTCTACCACCTGCTTCCATTAAAGATCAGAAAATGTAAGTGCAGGGAGCAGCTGATCCTGGTTAAGGCGCTGGGCACAGGGAGCGGCCACCCTGGCATATGTTGCGAATATCCTAATGAATTTATTACATATTTCCTCCGCCCCATCATGTGTAAATCGCAGGCTGAGAGATGAGGATTTGCATTGTCCTCTCTCCTATGAGAATGTGCGATTGTCCTCCAGGATCCCGGTCCCTGTGGGCCCAGACGTTATCTATCACCCATTTACATATGAATTTGTGATTCATGGTGCCCACACTGTATAATATACCCTCCAGCCTCTGTATAGGGGGTTTACATCCTGTGCTGTACACAATGTGGCCATTCAGGGTGGTCCTGTGCAGGCAGTGATCCACAACCTATGGCTGTCCAGCTGTTGCACAACTACAACTCCCAGCATGCCCGGCTTGGTCGATCAATTTTCAGCCAAAAATTAAGATAGCTAAAGGGTATATATATAAAAAATTCCTAATCTTATCTATCCCTTCAACATGTATTCCCCCTCAATGTTCTCTGTATTGTTGCTGACACCGTCCATACATCACCTCTATCCAGCAATCTGGTTCCAATTGATTTGGGGGGTGGATGAGTCAAATTCAGACACCTGCTGCCACTTAGGGATAATTTATAGCAGCCCGGGATGAGGTCTTTGTACTGTATATCAGCCATGATATACGAGATGGATGCGGGCAATGAAGACACGCAACCCTGTATTAGAACAATCCTTAAATGGACGCTGTCACTTTAAAAAACTTTTGACCCATTGTAGAAACTTGGTACAAGTTCTACGTTTGGATTGGTAATACCTCAGCACTCCGAATCCATTACAACAGGGTTGGGGAACCTTCGGCCATTCAGCTGTTGCAAAACTACAATTCCCATCATGCCTGGACAGCGGAATTGTAGTTTTGCAACAGCTGGAGGTACTAAGGTTCCCCATCCCTGCACTACATAAACATTGTGCTAAATAATAAAATTCTACTTACCTGCAGTCACCACTAGGGGGAACTTATTGTACACTGGTCTATTATTACATACTATGGACACTGTATACAGTATAATAATGAATGATATGCAGTATGTTCCCCCAGTGGTGACCTCTAGGCTATAATATGATGTGGTATAGTATTGAATCCACTGTAAAATTAAACGCAAGAATTTATTTACTGCAATATAATAAAAAAGGGCAGGAGGTACCAGACTGGCACTATCTGTCAGTCTATCCTCATCTAATGTAATTTCAATAGGGGGGAGGGGACTACTTTAATGTTAAAGTCTATCTGCACCATTAGATAGGATCAGGTCATGCGGATAATCCCAAAAATGTTTCCAGCTGATACTATTATACTATTTATGACACTATCATTGCCTTGTTAATAATAATAATAATATATTCTGAGTTAATAGAGAGGGCTTTGCCGTTTCAGATCATCTCCTTAACACAGACAAATAACAAAGAGCGTCTCCACCTCTGAAGGACCAGTCTTGTCCTGTATTGCATTCATACAAATGGACAGCCTGTAATACTTCTTTTCTCCTGTGGTGGCGCTGCAGGGAAAATGAACACTGAATATCTCATCCTATAAAAGTTAATAGAAACGCATTCATCTTGGCGTCCTGTCACTCCTACCTAGTTTTTCCAGGACTCTGAATGATCGGGATTAGAACAAGAAAACTTGGTCAATTGCGGCCATGTTGGTCGTCGTCGTCGAGCAACCATACCAAACACAGACATAATGGAGGTTGTATGTAGGAGTCTGAGGACACGCGACCTTATGATTTATACATAAACTGAGAACATTTCCATATTCCGTGTTATTTCACACTGACAAGCCCCATTGTTACGGTGTGTAGGTCGGCCGCGGACTATACGGATCCTGCAGACTCAGCAGTATGTATGGACGTCATGTATTAGCATTGAATGGCGGCTTTGTTTTCTCTCTGCTCAGCTGGAACATTTACATTCATCACTTTATAACATGAGGAGGAAGCCATAGTGGTCAGCAATGCCCCTAGATGTCAGGGTACAAAACCTTTGCATTGGGGCCCATCTACACCTTGATTTCCCTGGCGGGTGACGGAAGCAGGACACCTTACAATCAGCATGGCGCTAGTCTCCCCACATAATAAAGAGGTTATTTCATGGAGAAAACCCATTTACTTATAAAATTAGTAAAATCTAATTAATAACATAGGCCGAAACTCTACAGCCAGATAGGCCGGTTGCCATGGCCGGTTGCCATGGATACAGGGCTAAGCACAGTGATATGGATGAGGCTGTCAGGCCCATCTTAGTAAGCAGATCTTTTTGGAAGATACTTTGATGTGAACCAGAGGATAACGGTGGATATGTATTATTGCAGGGATGGGGAACCTTCAGCCCTCCAGCTGTTGTAAAACTACAACTCCCATCATGCCTGGACAGCCGAAGCTAAAGCTTCAGCTGTTCAGGCATGATGGGAATTGTAGTTTTACAACAGCTGGAGGGCCGAAGGTTCCCCATCCGTGCTCTATTTCATTGTATGGACGCCATGATGGCGAATTCTTTCCTAGAATGTCAGCTCTGTCCTGGGTTGGAGGATGAGCAAAGTATACTGGAAATAGGAGAGGGATCAATCTAGCTGTATAGAACGATAAAGCCGTGATAACCATCTGTCCTGGCTTAAAGGAGAAGTCCGGCATTTGTAAAGGCCATATTACAGGGCATGATAATCTGTTGGAAGCGAGCGCCGACCTGTCAGTTCAGCACTTACGTCACTTCCTGGATAACATGGTGACGTCACTTCCTGGATAACATGGTGACGTCACTTCCTGGATAACATGGTGACGTCACGACCAGACTCCCAGAGCTGTGCGGGCTGTGGCTGCTGGAGAGGATGATGGCAGGGGGACACTGAGGGACACAGGGCACTGGAGGGAGGGACACTGAGCATCCCTCTGCCATCATCCAGCAGCCACAGCCCCCACAGCTCTGGGAGTCGGGGCGTGACATCACCATGTTATCCAGGAAGTGACATCACCATTTTATCCAGGAAGTGAAGCCTTGATGCAGTAGTAAGTGCAGGAGGAAAAAAAGGCACTTTATGTGTATTTCCTGTAATAAGTATATATTGGTGATTTGTATAACTTTTGGGAGGGGGGGGGGGGGGGGGGGGGCAATACAATACGATTATAAAAATTTTCGACGAACTTCTTCTTTTAAAGGCCCTATTACCTCCTGCCACAACAACAGCAAGAACACAGACTTGTTGCTTAGAGAAAAAACAAACAGAGACCCCTACTGGCTGATTGAGAACATTACATATTTTTTCTTTTTTTTACTAATTTAAAATAAAATGCTGTAAAACAATTCCAAACTTTTCATTGAAGCCAAAATATAAATAAATGCAAAACAGTGTTTGGAGATGCACGGAAGTTCAATGTTCTCACAAAATAAAAGTCAAACTTTTTTTGCAAACAAGTGAATATAGTGCCTTTCCCATACAGGAGAAATATAACCGGCTCATTCACACGCATATAAATAGATAATATAAGTTAGTAAACTTCTCAAACATAAAAAAAGGAAATACAGTAACATTAACAGCGTACGTGTGCCCGTTCCAGATATGTCCCATGTACAAGTGCAGAGAGACCACACCTGTCCAGGCACAGCACACATGAAGGGGGTAAAGAGCAGCATCGCCCCCAACCATCACTTTACACATTGTAAGAAGTTGAGTCACTCTACATCCGGTATTATACTCCAGAGCTGCACTCACTATTCTGCTGGTGGGGTCACTGTGTACATACATTACTGATCCTGAGTTACATCCTGTATTATACACCAGAGCTGCACTCACTATTCTGAAGATCGAATATAACCACGACTCTGCATTATAATGCAGCATGTAATTCAAGATAAATAATATTTGTACACAGTAACCCCACCAGGAGAATAGTGAGTGCAGCTCTGGAGGATAATACAGGATGTAACTCAGGATCAGTCGAGTATAAGTAATGTAATGTATGTACACAGTGATCCCACCAGCAGAGTAGTGAGTGCAGCTCTGGAGTCAATGTGTTATAAACTGTTTTATACTTCAGAGCTGCATTCTTAATTCTGCTGATTGCTTGTGCAAACAATCAGTAAGCATGTTTGTGTGTGCTCTTAAAGGGGTTATCCAGCGCTACAAAAAAATGGCCACTTTTACCCTACTCTTGTCTCCAGTTCAGGTGTGGCTTGCAATTAAGCTCCATTTACTTCAATGGAACAGAGTACCAAACTCCATCCAATCTGGGGACAAGAGGGGAAAAAATGGCCATGTTTTTGTAGCGCTGGATAACCCCTTTAAGCTCCATTAACTTCAATGGAACTGAGCAGCAAAACCCCGCCCAAGCTGGAGACAAGAGTGGGTCTGTCCCTGGAAGAAAGTGGCCATGTTTTTGTAGCGCTGAAGAACCTCTTTAATAGCTTTGCTGCACTCACATAATGCAGAGAGGGTGAGAGCTCTTCCACCAAAAGACTGGTTTAATGATGTTATTTCCCAGAATGCAAATCACTTGGGGGGGCACTAATGAGAAGTGGACAAAGCTTGGAGACAGCCCTGTAAGTGCTAGGATGAGATGAATGAACGCCTTTACAGACACTGAACAAGCAGGGGGCGCTCAGCTGTGACTCATTACAAGATAGATGGAAGTCAATGGCTACAACAATGACTCAACGGTAAAGTGACGGTCAGCGGCGAAACTGCACAACAGCAATAATTAAAAAGATCAACCAAACGAAACGCGTTTCGGCCACGACTGCTCATTGAAAGTCTTTTTTTGTCTTTTGTTTTCAGTCCTTAATTTCACGGCTCAGTGGAAGTTCTCGGCTGTCCCCGGCTCCTCACTCCGCGCTGAGGTTTTTTTGGGCAACTCCGTAAGTGCAAATCTGCATAAATCAGAGAAGGAAATGAAAGGTCAGCGGTGGAAAGATGAGATCACACAGGCACAGGGGCGAGAGCTCATCTGCCACGGAAAATGTGAGCTTACCGGCCCAGGCTGTAATCTCTATAGGGGGTCACACCCCTCATTTGGCTGGGAGGGAGGGGGGGGGGGGTAGAATGCCAGCATAGGCAGATGATGTGTCCACAGCCCTGATGGTATACGGAACCTTGGCTCTCAGGCTGTTGCAAAACTACTCTCATCATGCCAGATGGGAGTTGTAGTTTTGCACCAGCTGGAGAGCCAAAGTTCACTCCCCCTGGTCTAGGGACTGGACAAAAAGAGGTTTGCTTTCTTACTTATAGAAAACAGCGCCACACCTGTGCACAGGCCGAATGTGGTACTGCAGCTTTTCAATGAGAATTGCATAAACAGTTACATTATATCCACCTACTATAACAATAGTTTCTACTAATTCCTATAGAAGTCTGCACTATCCCTGTAATCTATCTGTAGAGCAACGGGTCATATTTTTATATCATCCCAGCTTATAAAAGTTACATAGACAATGAAATTGTACAGATTCTGCAATCGCTACTAAATGGGCACAGTCAGGAACTTGCTTAAATATCATATAGGTCAAAGTTTTAGTGTTTTTTTTTTTTTAAAGTGACAAGACACACAAAAAAAAAAAAAAAATTACATCAAATTTGATCAATTGATTGTGGTCTGGTTATTGTAGAGATCAGTGGAGCGGGTCTAACAGCCAGATCTATTAAAAAACTTTTGACATGTGAAAAGTTTTTTAAAGGTACAGGACACTTAAAAGCAGGGATGGGGAACCTTCGTCCCTCCGGCATTTGCTAAACTACAATTCCCATCAAGCGTAAACTTTGGCTGTCCAGGCACTATGGGAATTGTAGTCTTGCAACAGCTGGAGGGCCGAAGGTTCCCCATCCATGCGAATGTACCACTAAGGATATTAATTCACATTTTTTTTATATCACCTGGTCTGCATGGAGATTCCAGTGCCAGGGTGCTTTTTTTTTTTTTTTTTTTTTTTTTAATTGTCGCCCGTTTTCCACCATTTGCGGCAATTTCTTCATATGCAAATTGGGCTGCTTTACACACTGAAGGTGGATCGGGCTCCCCCAGTGTACCGCCATCCCCTCCCCTTTCTGGCACAGTCACAATTGATTATGAAGGAGGTGAGTCACCAAGGGGAGGGGATAGCGGTACACTGGAGGAGCCCGATCCACCTTCAGTGTGTAAAGTAGCCCAATTTGCATATGAAGAAATCAGCGCAAATGCTCGGAACCAGGCGGCAATTCAAAACAAGGACCAGGTGATATAAATAAATACATATTTTATTTAAAAAAAAAAAAAAAACTTTTGCTTTATAATGTAATTATATATTAGGCAATTTCTTAAAGGTGTATGAAAATTTTCTCTTATAAAATCAACTGGTGTCAGAAAGTTATATTAGATTTGTCATTTACTTCCATTTAAAAATCTCCCGTCTTCCAGTACTTATCAGCTGTTGTACGTCCTGCAGGAAGTGGTGTATTCTTTCCAGTCTGACACAGTGCTCTCTGCTGCCCCCTCTGTCCATGTCAGGAACTGTCCAGAGCAGGAGAGGTTTTCTATGGGGATTTGCTGCTGCTCTGGACAGTTCCTGATATGGACAGAGGTAGCAGCAGAGAGCACTGTATCAGACTGGAAGGGGGGGGGGGGGGGGGAGCCAGGTGTAGCAGAGCCAAACTCATCCAAAATCAGTCATCTGCAGTCTAACCAGTTCGGCTCTGCTACATCTGGTCCAGATCATAGATTTCTTTCTGCCTCTAGTGCACACCATGCAATAGATGTATATAGAATTACACTACAGTGTCTCAGACAAAGTGTACTGTCACTTTAAAAAAAAAAAAAAAAAAAAGGAAAAACTTTTGACATGTTAAAAGGGTAGTTCACCCAAAAAAATATTTCTTTCAAATCACCTGGTGCCGGAGACTTGTAATTTTACTTCTAATAAAAAAAAAAAAATTCTCCAGTCTTCCAGTATTTATCAGCTGCTGGATGTCCTGCAGGAAGTGGCAGAAGTGTAATCCTATATACATCTATTGCATGGTGTGCACTAGAGGCAGAAAGAAATCTATGATCTGGACCAGATGTAGCAGAGCCAAACTGGTTAGACTGCAGATGACACATTTTGGATGAGTTGGGCTCTGCTACATCTGGCTAACCCCCCCCCCCATAAAATGGGCAGTGACTCACGCTTCGCTTCTTATCTTCTCATCATTAAGCAAACACATATTATAAATCATGGATGTGAGCCCACTGATAAACCCCTCTAAACCTCCGTCCATTGTCCATGACATCACCCCGCCCCCCTCGGTCTGGAAAGAGCTCAGACTGCGGCAAGTCCGGGGGATCACTCATCTCCGGAGAAGATTTATCAGCTCTGTGGACGCTGCACAAGTCAAAGTCAACAAGGCAGAGAAGACAATGCAATGAGGAAGAGGGGAAGGGGGCACGGGTGGTGGGGATAAATGGAAGGTCCCCTGCAGTCATGAGGGGGGCCATGAACTTGACTTCTATAGAAGGAACCTAATTGTGTCAATGACCCCTTCTACAAAGTCAACTACAACTCCCAGCATGCCCTGACAGCCTTCGGCTCTGCTCCCTCTATAGCACCTGTTTTGAATCTGGAACACTTCAAATATTCGAAAACTACAACTCCCAGCATGCCCTGACAGCCGAAGGCTGTCAGGGCATGCTGGGAGTTGTAGTTTTCGAATATTTGAAGTGTTCCAGATTCAAAACAGGTGCTATAGAGGGAGCAGAGTTAGCCATATTGCCATTCAGGACTCTGGGAAAGCTGAGTGATATGGCTTTTTATAAGATACTCTAATATATCCAGAGAGTTCTGTCAATGTATACATTGCAGCGTCTGGGTGGGGTCATTCGAGAACAAGAAGCTCTCAGCCATGTCCTTAGATGACCCCAAATCTTCTTGAGAACACAGTGTACAGGCAAGGGAGACAGGGCTGCAGCCACAGACATGAGATACTTATCGCCTCGAACCATAGAAGTCTATGGGCATCAGTTATCTGTCTGCTCCACCACTCAGAACATCATGCAACACTCTGGACTGATCCTAATCTGTACAGCCGCAATGTGACAAGGAAGAAAGAGGGTGCAGGTGCATAGTGTGAACAGTGTCTTATATCCACTGGTGCACAGAACACATGAGGGGAGATTTATCAAACATGGTGTAAAGTGAAACTGGCTCAGTTGCCTCTAGCAACCAATCAGATTCCACCTTTCATTTTCCAAAGCCTGTGAGGAATGAAAGGTGGAATCTGATTGGTTGCTAGGGGCAACTGAGCCAGTTTCACTTTAGGGTGTGTTCACACCTACAGGATCCACAGCAGATTTGATGCCGAGTTATTCAGTGCGGATCCGCAGCAGAAAATAAGCTGCGGATCCGGTAAGTGTGAACGTACCCTTACACCATGTTGGATAAATCTCCCCCATGGTCTTTAGACAAGAGCTCCCCTAGTGGTCACTGCAGGAGCATCACAGTAGACCGCAGCCTTACCTCCATCACCGGATCATCTTGCGCGGCGTGTGTTCTGTGGGGATGGGGGACGCCGGGTGCAGCTTGTCACAAAGCGCTGCAACAACTTTCGCTTTTTTTCTCAGTGGGAAAAAGTCTGAAACAGATTAAAAAAAAAGGATCAGGAAAAAAAACATTAGACTGCAGATTATGGGAGTTTAATACAGATTTCACAGGTCCTGTTAGGAGTTTGGTTTAGTTACTTAGTGGAGTGTAAGCTCTTCAGACAAGGATGGTATACATGACTTTGCTTTGATTCCTTATTATACACTGGGTACACTGCTGATGCTGTATAAATATACATGTATAATAATGAATATATTATCCATATGACCGTACGCCTTGGACCCCTGAGGCCACACTGGTGAACTCTGCCCATGATGTGACGCACTTAGACAAACTTTATTGAAATGAACAATGGCCGCCTTATTATTGCTTGCTGCGGCTTTATGGGGGCTGCAGGAAGGGAGAATGTTGGGGGTTCAGAGCCGCGGATCAGCATAAAGTGTAATATTAAATGGAGAATGTGACAGACATTACAATGGCAACCAGTCCTTTAGGAAAGCTCTACCCCAATCTGTGGCACAACTACAACTCCTATCATGCCCTGAGCTCAAAAGGCTGCTGGGCCATGATGGGAGTTGTAGGGTGCAGAGGTAGTAGAGGCAATCAGTGTTATATGGTGTCAGGGCATGCTGGGAGTTGTAGTTTTGGGGAAAACTACTGTAGGGGGTACAGAGGTGGGCATGACATGATGGGGGTAGTAGTTTTCTAATAGTTGGAGATCACAGCTACTTTCCACATTAGCCAACAGACTGAACAGTAAAACCTTAACCTGGTGGGAGTTGTAGTGCCACAGATACTAGGAGCAGGTGTAACAGTCACAGTCAGGGCATGGTGAGGGTTGTAGTTGGTAGCTGGGAGGCACTTCCCTATGGTAGGAATGGGGAAGCTGTGTCCGTCGAGCTGTTGCAAAACTACAATCCCCATCAAGCCTGGACAGCTAAAGCTTTGGCTATCCATGCATGATGGTGGTTGTAGTTTTGCAACAGCTGGAGAGCCAAGGTTCCCTACCTCTGCCTTAAGGGGTAGCAGTGACAACCACAGACTGTCAGGCTATGATGGGAGTTGTAGTTTAGTAAAAGGCTGGGAATCACTGGCTTTTGGTGACGAGTGCAGCTGATAAATGTAAACTACAACCCGTAGCAGTCGGGGCATGCTGGGAGTTGTAGTTTTACTAAATTCATTGGTGACTACTGCATTAATGCAAACCCCCATACAATTACAGACCACCAGGAATGATGATTGCAATCTAGGGCAGCAGATGTTACCGGCCGCCGTTTCCCGCAGGAAGGAGATAATTAGATGTAATTCGTATTTCTCGCCGTGGATCCAGTAAATGTGCAGCAGCTCCTCGCAGCATTGAAATGCTTCATGCTCAGCTGAGATCAGCAGCACAAATTGCTGTGCTTGCACTTCTATTGTACTAGTGGAAAGGCAGCCAGAGGGGGGAGAGAGGAGGGAGAGGAGGGGTACGCGGGGGGGGCATGGCTGCCCCGAGCCAGAGGACAAGCTGAGGATCTCAAGACTAGAGCCAGCGGGTACATAGCACTGCACAAAGCAATGAAGCCCCTACAGCCAGCAGAAGGGGGGCCCCATCATCATATACTGTATGAAAGAGACCAGGAAACATGACAGGAGAAGGAATAAGGAGGAGCAGGTGATGCAACAGGCGGCCAGAAAGTGCAATCCAGGTTACCAGACAAGCGGAGAAACCCTGGTGACGAGAGCGACACAGCAAATCAGTGACAACCGAAGTGACTAATCGGTGTGGTAACCCAACCGCAGCAACCAATCCCAGCGGTAACACAGGATACAGGAGTGTACGGAGCAAATCAGCGTGAATCGGGGATCGTAACAAAGGAAGAGACAATGAGAAACCATACAGTGACTGCCAATCAGGAGAGAGGGCAAGCGGGACCGTGCAGGGACATGATACAAAGTAACCGGGACCGAGCAGGGTCAGAATACAGTGTAACCGGGACACAACACAACGTAACGGGGACCGAGCAGGGTCAGAATACAACATAACGGGGACCGAGCAGGGTCAGAATACAACATAACGGGGACCGAGCAGGGTCAGAATACAACATAACGGGGACCGAGCAGGGTCAGAATACAACATAACGGGGACCGAGCAGGGTCAGAATACAACGTGACCAGGACCGTGCAGGGTCACAATACAATGTAACCGGGACAAAGCAGGGTGAGAATACAGGGTAACCAGGACACAATACAATAACAATGGACAGAGCAAGGTCAGAACAAAATGTAACCGGGACGCAATCCAATGTATCTGGGACAGAGCAGGGTCAGAATACAATGTAACTGGGACAGAACAGAGTAAGGATACAGAGCAACTGGAACAGAGGAGCAGGGTGAGGATTACACAGTAACCTGGGACAGAGGAGCAGGGTCAGGATACAGGGTAACCAGGACAAAGCAGTATACAGGGTATATGGGACTATACACTGAGCAATCATGAAACAATGAAAATACAACATAACCAGAGTATAACAGCAGCCAGGATAACCAGGACAGTGACAGAGGCAGGGTGACACTAGGATATCCATAATACTCGGGGGAGTAAGGTTGTTACTACCCAGCAGGGGCGGCTTAGGGGGCCCAGTGTATTGCAGGAGCAGGCCATGGGGCCCCCTGATGCGGCGGGCCCCATAGCAGCCGCTATAGCTGCTACAGTGGTAGTTACGCCCCTGCTACCGAGCCATATGTCCTGATATTATACATTGCAGAAACAATGAGACCAGAACAGAATAGCCATCAAGATACAATGTAACCGACACAGTCAGAGAGGACAGACACTGGAGTATACAGGAACCAAGGAGAGAACACAGCTACAATACACAGAAGTTACAGTGTAACATGTGAGACACAAGATGAGGAGAAAACATACACAAGAGCGGATACAATGTAACCAAAACAATAGACAATGTCATCTCTGCAGTCACAGTGTAATAGAGCCCAGATATAATGCAGGGTATACAGCAGGGGGATACAGATACCATAGAGAGCACAGGTACAACCAGGAGATAATAGAGAGCTGTGATAATGAGGAGAAAACATAAACAAGAGTTGATACAATGTAACCAAAACAATGGACAAGCTTTAACAATGAGGGATAGTACAGGAGGCGTCACAACATAGGTACAATAGTGCACTACAACCTCCAGTATGCAAGGAAACCATACACTACAACCCCCAGCATGTAAGACAACAAGGTACTACAACCCCCAGCATGTAAGAAAACACAATACAACAACCTCCAGCATGCAAAAGATTCCATACACTACAACCTCCAGCATATATGGCAACAAGGTACTACAACCCCAAATGTGCAAGACCATACACTACAACCTCCAGTGTGCTATGCAGTACCAACTAGCTGTTAGACAATGATACACCACACAACTACACCCCCCAGTGTGCAGAGCCTGCCCCAGTATACAGGCACTACCACCCCCCCCAGTATACAGGCACTACCACCCCCCCCCAGTATACAGGCACTACCACCCCCCCCAGTATACAGGCACTACCACCCCCCCCCAGTATACAGGCACTACCACCCCCCCCAGTATACAGGCACTACCACCCCCCCCAGTATACAGGCACTACCACCCCCCCCCCCCAGTATACAGGCACTACCACCCCCCCCAGTATACAGGCACTACCACCCCCCCCCCCAGTATACAGGCACTACCACCCCCCCCCCAGTATACAGGCACTACCACCCCCCCCCCAGTATACAGGCACTACCACCCCCCCCCCAGTATACAGGCACTACCACCCCCCCCCCAGTATACAGGCACTACCACCCCCCCCCAGTATACAGGCACTACCACCCCCCCAGTATACAGGCACTACCACCCCCCCAGTATACAGGCACTACCACCCCCCCAGTATACAGGCACTACCACCCCCCCCAGTATACAGGCACTACCACCCCCCCAGTATACAGGCACTACCACCCCCCCCGTATACAGGCACTACCACCCCCCCCGTATACAGGCACTACCACCCCCCCCAGTATACAGGCACTACCACCCCCCCAGTATACAGGCACTACCACCCCCCCAGTATACAGGCACTACCACCCCCCAGTATACAGGCACTACCACCCCCCAGTATACAGGCACTACCACCCCCCAGTATACAGGCACTACCACCCCCCAGTATACAGGCACTACCACCCCCCAGTATACAGGCACTACCACCCCCCAGTATACAGGCACTACCACCCCCATCCTCCCCCGGGTACCTGTGATAGGAGCCGCAGGCCTCTTGTCGGTCCGGGGGCAGGCAGGTGTGTCCGGGGGGCTCAGGGCGGGGGGCTCCGGGGTGTCGGTGCCCCGGGGGGTCCTGTAGAAGGGGGGCACGGTCTCCTCCCCGCTCTCCTCCCACACATAGCGGCTGCTGGGCAGGGGGACCCCCCGCTGGAAGTCAAAGTCCCACCGGCGGCTGCTGTCCTCCTCCATCTCCCGTAACCGGGCGTGCAGCTCCCGCCTCAGCTCCGCGTGATCCACCGGCCCGAACAGGCTCCTGCAAGCCCCGGTGCCCGGCCTGGGGGCGCCCTCCGCCCGCTGCACATTGCACATGATCCCGGTGCCCGGTCCGTGACTGTCAGAGCCCGCAGGAGGCTGCCCAGTGCCCCGCTCCCCGCACCGGCCGAGGTTATCTACACACGTCCAGGCCCCGCCCACACCATCACAGGAGACTACTACGGGAGGCACGGCCCCGCCCACAGCCTCATACAGACTACACACTGAGCTATGATTGGTGGAAATAACTGTCAATCAATTTGTACCCAGACAGACCAAAACACCCGTAGTATATAAATATTATACAAGACATCCCCCATAACAGTGTCATCTACACAACCCCCATAAGTGTCATCTACACAACCCCCATAACAGTGTCATCTACACAACCCCCATAAGTGTCATCTACACAACCCCTATAACAGTGTCATCTACACAACCCCCATAAGTGTCATCTACACATCCCCCATAACAGTGTCATCTACACAACCCCCATAAGTGTCATCTACACATCCCCCATAACAGTGTCATCTACACAACCCCCATAAGTGTCATCTACACAACCCCCATAAGTGTCATCTACACATCCCCCCATAAGTGTCATCTACACAACATCCCCCATATACATCTACACATCCCCCCCCCATATACACCTACACATCCCCCCATATACATCTACACATCCCCCCCCATATACATCTACACATCCCCCATATACATCTACACATCCCCCCCCCCATATACATCTACACATCCCCCATATACATCTACACATCCCCCATATACATCTACACATCCCCCATATACATCTACACATCCCCCATATACATCTACACATCCCCCATATACATCTACACATCCCCCATATACATCTACACATCCCCCATATACATCTACACATCCCCCATATACATCTTTACATCCCCCCATATACATCTACACATCCCCCATATACATCTACACATCCCCCATATACATCTACACATCCCCCATATACATCTTTACATCCCCCCATATACATCTACACATCCCCCATATACATCTACACATCCCCCATATACATCTACACATCCCCCCATATACATCTACACATCCCCCATATACATCTACACATCCCCCATATACATCTACACATCCCCCATATACATCTACACATCCCCCATATACATCTACACATCCCCCATATACATCTACACATCCCCCATATACATCTACACATCCCCCATATACATCTACACATCCCCCATATACACCTACACATCCCCCATATACATCTACACATCCCCCCATATACATCTACACATCCCCCATATACATCTACACATCCCCCATATACATCTACACATCCCCCATATACATCTACACATCCCCCATATACATCTACACATCCCCCCATATACATCTACACATCCCCCCATATACATCTACACATCCCCCCATATACATCTACACATCCCCCATATACATCTACACATCCCCCATATACATCTACACATCCCCCATATACATCTACACATCCCCCCATATACATCTACACATCCCCCCATATACATCTACACATCCCCCATATACATCTACACATCCCCCATATACATCTACACATCCCCCATATACATCTACACCCCCCCATATACATCTACACATCCCCATATACATCTACACATCCCCCCCATATACACCTACACATCCCCCATATACATCTACACATCCCCCCATATACATCTACACATCCCCCATATACATCTACACCCCCCCCATATACATCTACACATCCCCCATATACATCTACACATCCCCCCATATACATCTACACATCCCCCATATACATCTACACATCCCCCATATACATCTACACATCCCCCATATACATCTACACATCCCCCATATACATCTACACATCCCCCATATACATCTACACATCCCCCCATATACATCTACACATCCCCCCATATACATCTACACATCCCCCCCTATACATCTACACATCCCCCCATATACATCTACACATCCCCCCATATACATCTACACATCCCCATATACATCTACACATCCCCCATATACATCTACACATCCCCCATATACATCTACACATCCCCCATATACATCTACACATCCCCCATATACATCTACACATCCCCCCATATACATCTACACATCCCCATATACATCTACACATCCCCCCATATACATCTACACATCCTCCATATACATCTACACATCCCCCATATACATCTACACACACCCCCCATATACATCTACACATCCCCCATATACATCTACACATCCCCATATACATCTACACATCCCCCATATACATCTACACATCCCCCCATATACATCTACACATCCCCCATATATACATCTACACATCCCCCATATACATCTACACATCCCCCATATACATCTACACATCCCCCATATACATCTACACATCCCCCCATATACATCTACACATCCCCCCATATACATCTACACATCCCCCCATATACATCTACACATCCCCCCATATACATCTACACATCCCCCATATACATCTACACATCCCCCCATATACATCTACACATCCCCCATATACATCTACACATCCCCCCATATACATCTACACATCCCCCCATATACATCTACACATCCCCATATACATCTACACATCCCCCCATATACATCTACACATCCTCCATATACATCTACACATCCCCCCATATACATCTACACATCCCCCATATACATCTACACATCCCCATATACATCTACACATCCCCCATATACATCTACACATCCCCCCATATACATCTACACATCCCCCATATATACATCTACACATCCCCCATATACATCTACACATCCCCCATATACATCTACACATCCCCCATATACATCTACACATCCCCCCATATACATCTACACATCCCCCCATATACATCTACACATCCCCCCATATACATCTACACATCCCCCATATACATCTACACATCCCCCCATATACATCTACACATCCCCCATATACATCTACACATCCCCCATATACATCTACACATCCCCCATAACAGTGATGTATGTTGACAACTTTCTGATTTATTTGGGTTGCTGGCCCTTTAATTTAAAACCACAACTCTGTACTACTACTATGAGGCTTCCTACTCTGTGTCATAGTAAGGTAGCCCCACCCCAGTGTCAGGATGTGTGAATATGGGGCGTGTCCTGCCCCCCCCCCCCCCCCAAAATCACAGGAGACGCCCACTTCTTTTGTTTGCTGTGTAGTAGCTGCTATCAGCTGTGACTGTCCTGGGCTGAGCAGGAAGCTGAGCCTGACAGCAGCCATAGGCAGCGTAACACCACACGTCACTGTCACGCAACGTTCCCTCCATCATTCCAAAAGTTTCAATATCAACTTAAGCAAGAATCTATTATTTAAAGGGATAGTCTATTTCAATTCAGCGATGCCTCCTATGACTTGTGCCATGCAGCAAATCCCCATAGAAAAATTCTCCTGCTCTGGACAGTTCCTGACATGGACAGAAATGGCAGCAGAGAGCACTGTGTCAGACTGGAAAGAGAATACATCACTTCCTGCAGGACATACAGCAGCTGATAAGTACTGGAAGACTGCATATTTTTTTTTAAATGGATGCAAATTATAAACCTATATAACTTTCTGACACCAGTTGAATTAAAAATAAAAAATAAAAATTGCTGGAGTTCCCCTTTAATTTTTTCCCCCCGCCTCTTTGCTGCCACCAGTGGCTGTGTTGGGAAATGCAGGCAGCTCTGACCTCGGGTAGGTCCAGGGATAATGGCCATAATACAGAGACTAAAAACATGCCCGTATTATCCTGGAGTGAACCCAGCCTTACAGTATTTTTTTTTTTAAAGGAATTTTCCAAGAATAGACATCAGAAGATGTGTAATCTCCCAGAGTGTGGTGACTCCATACGGTGAGTCAGCGACCACTGAAGTGGAAACCCCCTTTAAGTTCTCCCCAGTGGATGGTATAACATGTCTGTGGTCACCGCAGCTGACATTACACAGAACTTCATGGTCACGGTTCCCATTTCACGAGGCTTCTCTGGAAATGTTCTCGTTTCTTATCACCGATTCTCTCGACTTCCCCTTTCTTCTTTGTTCTTTTTCATTATCTACGACCGTGTTCCTCTCCGGTGATTACACCGCCTGGGGTTCTCTCCACATGCTGGGCACTATGGGTATAGATTGGCGACACAGAGACCGTCATGGCCTCAGTAGACAAGAACTCCCAGCATGCTTTGCACCAATATGTCAGATGACAGGGAAAAAAACATGGCTGACAGCGATAGCTACTTCCTGTCGCAGAAATACAGGCAGGAAGTAGCTATGTGACTAATAATTCTCTAATAAACAGGGTGGTCCAAAAGTAGGTGGACAGTATGTGTAATAGGGTTATAAAGGGGGAGATTTATCAAACATGGTGTAAAGTGAAACTGGCTCAGTTGCCCCTAGCAACCAATCAGATTCCACTTCTCATTCCTCACAGATTTCTTGAAACTAGAAAGGTGGAATCTGATTGGTTGCTAGGGGCAACTAAGCCAGGTCTACTTTAAACCAGTTTGATAAATATACCCCATGGTGAATAGTTAAACTGGCTCAGTTGCCCCTAGCAACCAATCAGATTCCACCTTTTATTCAGCACAGACTCTTTGGAAAATGAAAGGTGGAATCTGATTGGTTGCTAGGGGCAACTGAGTCAGTTTCACTTTACACCATGGGGTATATTTATCAAACTGGTTTAAAGTAGACCTGACTTAGTTGCCCCTAGCAACCAATAAGATTCCACCTTTCTAGTTCCAAGAAATCTGTGAGGAATGAGAAGTGGAATCTGATTGGTTGCTAGGGGCAACTGAGCGAGTTTCACTTTACACCATGTTTGATAAATCTCCCCCTTCATAAACCTATTACACATACTGTCCACCTACTTTTGAACCACACTGTGTATTAAAAGGGTAGTCAGGCGAAACTGGTGTCAGAAAGTTATATACATTTGTAATTTAGTTCTATTTAAAAAAGTTCTATTTAAAAAATCTCCACTCTTCCAGTACTTATCAACTGCTGTATGTCCTGCAGGAAGTGGCACAGTGACACAGTGCTCTCTGCTGCCACCTCTGTCCAGGACAGGAAGTGTCCAGAGCAGGAGAGGTTTTCTATGGGGATTTGCTACTGCTCTGGACAGTTCCTGATCTAGACAGGGGTGGCAGCAGAGAGCACCGTATCAGGGTATGTTCACACCCAGTAATTTTGACGGAAACTCCGTTGCGGAGTTCTTTGGCGCGCGCACGTCTCCACCCAAGTCATAGACTCTATGCACGGGCGGATTCTTTCATCCATCCAATGAAAGAACTTGATCATTGTTTGGACGGATGAAAGAATCCGCCCGTGCATAGAATGAAGTCCATGGCACGGGCAGAGATGCGCGCACCCCGCAGTCCGAGAGCGGGCGAGAGCTGAGAATTCTGCAAAATTACTCAGTGTGCACATGCTTTCAGACTGGAAAGAATACACCTGCAGGACATACAGCAGCTGATAAGTACTGGCAGGTTTGAGTTATAAAATAGAAATAAATTACAAATCTATATAACTTTCTGAAACCAATCGATTTGAAAGAATAAAAAAATCATTGAACTACCCCTTTAATGTTCTATGTAGAAATACATTTTAGCTAATAATAAAAACAATGTTTGTCTTATGGTCAAACTGGGTGTGTACACATTGAAGCAGGGACCCCTTAATAGAATAGGTGGGCACCTGAAAGGTCTTGTGAGAACAGCTACTACAGATCTTAAAGGGGTTATCCAGGATTGGAATAAACATAACTGTTTCGTTGTTTTTTACTCTTTTCCAGAAACAGCGCCACCCTTTTGCTCAGGTTGTATGTGGTATTACAGTTCAGCTTCAATAAAACTGAGATGCAAAATCAAAGCTAAACTGACAACAGGAGGACAGCTGTTTCTGGTAGAAAGCGGACATGTTTTTCAAAGCCCCTTTAAGAAGTACATATTAACACTATACGGTACTTTAGCCCAGGAATAGGGAACCTTCAGCCCTCTAGCTGTTGCAAAACTACAACTCCCATCATGCCTGGACAGCCTTCGGCTGTCCAGGCATGATGGGAATTGTAGTTTTGCAACAGCTGGAGGGCCGAAGGTTCCCTATCCCTGCTTTAGCCTAACCCTTTGCCTCCCAGTTTGTTCTTACAATGCTCAATTTCCCTTCTAGTAATTTATTATCTTTTTTTTTGCAAATCTTTTAAAAATTAATTTTTTTTTTTTAATTTCACATCCAAATTATCAATTTGAAAGGAAAAGAATCCTCGTCCATTATAGTAAATATAGTCCCTGCCTGCTGGGAGGGTGGAGCCCACTCGACCACCTCCTGAATTATTCAGTACCTGCCCCGGCCATCCCTGCCCCCCACCAGGTGGTGATGTTAATTCTTCTCTCCATTCAGTTGATATTTAACTGCATGATCCCCGGATAATAGAAGGTCGACCAGCTGGCCGATACCTCCCGCACCAAACGGATGCAAATCTGCCGCCAGCTCGTCCCATTAGCTTGTAATTTGGCCAAAATGCAGAGGTTTGCGACCTGCGTCTCGGATCACACTGATCACGTAAACCGCGATTGATCCTGAGAATGAAGCGGTGGTAATAGTTGGAGTCGCATAGGGATGCATTGGAGCTGTATACAGAAAACTGTAACTGGCTGCAAGACTCTATATACCGTATGTAATAAAAGGGGTAGCTCATCAAAATTTGTAACAGGCGCCAGAGATTTGTAATTTACTTCTATTAAAAAATCTCCAGTCTTCCAGTACTTATCAGCCGATGTATGTCCTGCAGGAAGTGATGTATTCTTTCCAGTCTGACACAGTGCTCTCTGCTGCCACCTCTGTCCATGTCAGGAACTGTCTAGAGCAGCAACAAATCCTCATAGAAAACCTCTCCTGCTCTGGACAGTTCCTGACATGGACAGAGGTGGCAGCAGAGAGCACTGTGTCAGACTGGAAAGAATACACCACTTCCTGCAGGACATACAGCAGCTAAGTACTGGAAGACCATGACATTTTTAAATAGCAGTAAAATACTACTTATTTCTATAAAAAAAAATCTCCACTCTTCCAGTACTTATCAGCTGCGGTATGTCCTGCAGGAAGTGGTATATTCTCTCCAGTCTGACACAGTGCTCTCTGCTGCCACCTCTGTCCATGTCAGGAACTGTGCAGAGCAGGAGAGGTTTTCTATAGGGATTTGCTGCTGCTCTGGACAGTTCCTGACATGGACAGAGGTGGCAGCAGAGAGCACTGTGTCAGACTGGAAAGAATAGATCACTTCCTGCAGGACATACAGCATCTGAAAAGTACTGGAAGATTGGAGATTTTTTAATAGAAATAATTTGTAATTTACATCTATTTAAAAACCTCTTGGTCTTCCAGTACTTATCAGCTGCTGTATGTCCTGCAGGAAGTAATCTATTCTTTCCAGTCTGACACAGTGCTCTCTGCTGCCACCTCTGTCCATGTCAGGAACTGTCCAGAGCAGCAGCAAATCCCCATAGAAATCTTCTCCTATTCTGGACAGTTCCTGATACGGAGAGATGGCAGCAGAGAGCACTGTGTCAGACTGAAAAGAATAGATCACTTCCTGGAGGACATACAGCAGCTGATAAGTACTAGAAAACTTGCGATTTTTTAATAGACGTAATATACAAATTTATGGCACTTTATGGCATCGGTTGATACGAAACAATTTTTTTATTTTTTTTGTGATCTACCACTAATGGTGGTTTTACACGGACCGATTTATCGTTCAAATTTGCACGATAACGATCGAACTCAAACGATAATCTTACGTGTAAACGCAGCGAACGATCCAGCGACGAGCGAGAAATCGTTCATTTTGATCTTTCAACATGTTCTCAAATCATCGTTGATCGTTCGCAAAAACTTCGCAGATCGTTCAGTGTAAACATTCTTTCAACGATTTCACCTATGTGTGAGATAGGCTTAAACTATCGCATAACGATTTTTCCGTACGATGTATCGTTCCGTCTAAACGCTGATCGTTATAAAAAACATGCGATCGGGCGAATTATCGCTCCGTGTAAAACCACCATTAGTAAAGTGCGAATAATGCTGAGAATGAAACTGTTGGAATAGTCGGAACTATCCCTGCAAGTCGCATAGGGCTGCATTGGAGCTGTATACAGAAAACAGACTCTATATACCGTATATATATATATATATATATATATATATATATATATATATATATATATATATATAATAAATTCCTCATTCCTTTGAGCACCCAGAGGCCGGTAAAGCATCTTGACTCCATACTCCATTAATACCAATATGGAACGTGTTATTCGTTCCGTTTTTCCAAGAATTTTCCCAATTTTTTTAGAAAATTCTGAATTAATTTTGTACATTCCCGAGAGAAATGAAACAGATTGGATTTTTCTGTGTAACCTGCAAACAAGAAGCACAAGGCGAAGACCACCGAGAGAGAAGAGGGCGCCCACCCCTCACCCCATAGATATTACATCATCACCACCAGGGATAATAACAATGGGACATAAACACCGAACCATTAGATCAGGGATGGGTGACCAGTGTATTTTACCATAGATTATTACCTAATAATACCGCAATACAGTGACCATATAGAGGTCCCAGATACCTGATCTACACTAGCACTTGGCAGATTATTAAAGGGGTACTTCAGCAAATTATTATTAATATTATTATTTTTCAAATCAACTGGTGTCAGAAAATTATATAGATTTGTAATTTACTTCTATTTAAAAATGTCCAGTCCTCCAGAACTTATCAGCTGCTGTATGCCCTGCAGGAAGTGGTGTATTCTGTCCAGTCTGACACAGTGCTCTCTGCTGCCACCTCTGTCCGTGTCAAGAACTGTCCAGAGCAGGAAAGGTTTTTTATGGGGATTTGCTGCTGCTCTGGACTCTGGAGGAGTTGAGCTGCAGTAACTCCTTGCCGGAACTACACAAGGCTTCAGGCACTATTCAGGGTTTATGGGGGCCAGAGCAGCGACTCCCCCGAACAGCTGATATGCAGGGTGCTGTGAATATGCCATCAATGTGATAACCCAGAAAGCCCCTTTAAGTAGTTAGTTAATGAGAGTATGGGAAAATAGTAAAAAAAAAAAAGCGTGAAAAGGTAAGGGGAAGTAGAAACCTAATCTGAATAAGTCATCCCAAATATATGCTACAGATGGCTGCTGGATAAAGCTGGTGGGCACCATCACCCATCAGATTTATCAGGGGCTGCCATGTTAGATCTTGTCAAATTGGGTGAGTTTACGCAATCTGCATAACTCCCATTGGCGTTTATGGCGAAATTCACAGACTTTTTTTTTTTCTTTGTCCCACAATAGCTGTGTATCTGAGAGCTGCGCTTTGGTATATCATGAAAATACTGTAATACCTGGAAATGGGAACCATGTGAGTCAATAGAAAAAGATTGATGTCGCCATCTAGTGGCCACACGAAGCATCACACCAGTTAAAAATACTACGGTGGAGATTGATGCCTATAACAACCAAGCACAAGACAGCTTCCATTTTTTGGAATAATTATAAGAAATTGAAACTGTGCTGTAAATCGTCGCTATGGGCAACTAAAAGTAATTTTTATTTTGAAAAGTTAATCAATCTACACCACATGTGGCTGACTTCTGTTTTGGATTAGCGCCACCTTTAAGGGAATAGCACAAACAGGAGCATAAAAAAAAGCCCATGGCTAGATGGGGCTAGTTATTAGGACTCTGGGGACAATTTTTTTTCTTTTATAGTCCTTTCCAGTGCCAAGATGTAATGGCCCTATTACACCAACAGATTATCTGACAGATTTTTTTAAGCCAAAACCAGGAATGGATTTGAAAAGAGGAGAACTCTCAGTCTTTTCTTTATTACCTGTCCTATGTTTATAGTCCATTCCTGGCTTTGGCTCAAAAAAAATCTGTCAGACAATCTGTTGGTGTAATAGGCCCTAAGCCTTTTTGTTATTATGCAAATGAGGTTCTAGTGCCCAGGGGGCGTTCCCCAGCATGGCAAGAACCCAGGTTATTGCAGCCCGCGTCCTCTTTATTAAGTGTCTGTCAGTAAAACAAGGTCAGCAGGTGCTGACATGCTAATAGAATGGTGGGCGAGACAAAGAAAACTTGCGCTGACCTTTCATGGCCTGCATAGCGGGTCTGCATAGCGGGGTCTACAGCACTGTACTCTGACCCAAGGAGTCTCCCTCACCTTCCAAATCATAGCAGAGCCACTTCAGGCTGGGGCTTGCATCAGGGGACAGGACTGTGGAGGTAATCTCTTCATAGCTCCCGGCCAGAGAGTTCTTCTATACTGTACCCACAACTGCCCTTCTTATCTCTTCATGCTCTCTGCAGTCTGTCAGTCCTTGTGTTTCTCATCCTCTCCATTTCTGCCATAATGTGCCTGCACTCACACTCAGCTATACACACTGCTACTATAATGTGCCTGCACTTACACTCAGCTATACACACTGCTACTATAATGTGCCTGCACTTACACTCAGCTATACACACTGCTGCTATAATGTGCCTGCACTTACACTCAGCTATACACACTGCTGCTATAATGTGCCTGCACTTACACTCAGCTATACACACACTGCTGCTATAATGTGCCTGCACTCACACTCAGCTATACACACTGTTGCTATAATGTGCCTGCACTCACACTCAGCTATACACACTGCTGCTATAATGTGCCTGCACTTACACTCAGCTATACACACTGCTGCTATAATGTGCCTGCACTTACTATACATTATACTTCACATGCTGATTGCTATACTGTACAGTAACTTATGATATCACATATTCAGCTGTTTCTCATTGTTTGTTTCATTTGTTTTTCATGTTATTTAGAATAAAAAAATCATTACTTTTGGGGTGTGGAACCAATTGTCTGCATTTCAATAATTTCTTATGGGAAAATTTGCTTTGGTTTAAGAGTGGATTTGGATTACAAGCGCGGCCCCGGAACAAATTATGCTCGTGATCCAAGGTACCACCGTATATATACATAGAATTAAGGAGGAATAAGAAAAAATCCTTTAATTTATTAGCCGCCAAAAAATAAGATGGAAGACGCTAGATTTCCACCATTCAGTTATATGTTCCCCCTATTTCTTCTCTCTAGATACACCCGATGCAGCCGCCATCTCCAGGCAGGATAAACCAACAACCATTGTCCTGGCGGTGGCGGAGTCCACCTCTCCGGCAGCCGTATTTTATCCTCATTTATCTGTCTCCAGCACATGTGCCGCTCAAACACTGCCCCCTATTGAACGCCTAATGAATTAAGTAAACTCAGGACAATGGCGGCTGCCCCACAGACGTGATACTCGCATGTATCTCCAGTCTCTGAGTAACCGTCTGGTGAGAGTCAACATGGAGACAATAGGGGGACAAATAGCCAAGATGGCGAGGGGCCTGAGGCCTGCTACAAGCTGCTCCTGCTGCCGTCACCATGGAAACCACATTGCACTGTATACAGGGCTAAAGTGGAAGTGTATGGAGGGTGGCAGATGTGTCATTAAACATGGCCGCCACCGCCTATAGGACCCATTCATCTGGTGGAATGTGTTGTGTCAAGTGAACCTGGCGCCAGAGGTTTACTCAGCGTCAATAGAAGCACAAGAATCCTTCATATCCCGTGATGTCCCAATCAGGAGGTGTGGGGGGGAAACGTCACATTGTTACCCCGATGCCTCAAGGACCCCTAGGCTGTATACCAAGACTGCAGTGTTATAGATGGCACATGCCCCTTTAAGGACGCTATTGTTTGTCTACGTCTATAGGGGTTATACCAATGAAGACACTTACCCACAGGATGGTGGAGGTCCAACCATGAGGACCCCCAATAACTTGGGTCCCATGTCCCCAATTCCAGCAGGACACTCCATGGGACAAGCACTATACTTGGCTGTCTCCAATAGTCTTATAGATATTGAATGGAGCGTATTCAGCTGATTTACAGTAAATGGAGACCATGGAAGACCCTGTGATACTGACTGAGGGGGGTCCCAGTGATCTCGTACTTTACACCTATCCCGAGGACAGGCAGTAAGTGTCTCCCTTGGGACAACCCCTTTAAAAATTCTGGAAAGGGAGAGAGAATCTTTGGAAGACAGTGTATATAGGCTGTAGATAGGGAGGAAAGCAGATACAAGGAAGGAGAGAATTATATAGGTGGTGTACAGATGTAGAAACTAGAGCTCACTTGGCAAACTGCAGAAGAAAAAGTAAGCGATATTTTTATAAAAGACCTATGGAGAAAATTTATTTTTGCACCATATTAAGGTGTTTAAAGGGATTGTTCACTAAAAATCTTTTCTTTCAAATCAAATGAAGCCAGAAAGTGCCAGAGTTTTGTAACCAGCTGCTGTATGTCCTGCAGGAAGTGGTGTATTCTCTCCAGTCTGGAGATCAGGAGAGGTTTTCTTTTTAATCTTTATTTATTGAAGTTTTTTTAGTTTTAACAACAATACTTTAGGGAATACAGAGAGAAAAGAGATGGGGAAAAGGGGTCGGGACCCCATTATAGATTCAGTTCAAAACTGTACATACTATAATACTTATATAGTAATATATATATATATATATATATATATATATATATATATATATATATATATATGTATATATATATTAATTATAGTATTCTTTCCAGTGGGATACAGTACTCTCAGTGTCAGGAACTGTCCAGAGCAGGAGAAGTTTTCTATGGGGATTCGCTACTGCTCTGGACAGTTCCTGACATGGACAGAGGTGGCAGCAGAGAGCACTGTGTCAGACTTCTTGGTCTTTCAATAATCTTCAGTGATTTGCTCACTCTTGTCTTGAAGCTCCGCCTCTGTATAATAGGTCAGGGGGGTGGAGTTAACTTCTTTTAACTCCCTGATTGGTGCTTCTGGAAGGATTTTTTATAGACACCATGGTGAATCAAAAAAGTCGGTATATAGGGACCTATAGCTGGGTCTACAGGAAATTCATAGACACATAGGGACAAGTAATGAAATCATTTTATTTTATTGCAATTCAGAATCATTGAATTTATGAAGATCTGGAGTCTTTTTCTGAAATGCGCGGAGACTGTTTGTCAATGTAGACTGTGCCTCTGTGGAGATTATATGTATGTCTAGGAAGATTGCACTGAAAAAAAAAAGGAAATTGAAGAGAAATTAAAAAAAAAAAAAATATATATATATATATATATATATATATATATATATATTATTACTATAACTACTATTACTACTATAAATAATAGAGTAATGGTTTTTGCTTATGGCCACTGGGGGACATCATTACTATATAGAAGGGATGAGAAACTTTGGCTCTCCAGCTGTTGCAAAACTACAACTCCCAACATGCTTGGACAGCCAAAGGCTGTCCAGGCATGATGGCGGTTGTAGTTTTGCAACAGCTGGAGAGCCAAGGTTCCCTACCTCTGCTATATGCGGTAACATGAGGACATTATTATTATGCACCAACAGGAGAGAACACCCCATGAACACCCCAAAGCCTCTTACCAAAATAATAATTTGCTGCGTAGCCGGCCAGGTTATACCAGTGGTCACTGCGGAACTCCAACAGGAGAGCGTTCCCCGAGGAGGTGAGAGGGGAGGTGGGGCCTTTTGAGCAGAATCTGCCCAGTAGCAGGGAGTCTGTCCTACCCCCATCATAGACAAGAAGGTAATCGAAGAGGCAGGAGCTGGAATACTCCACATCGAAGGCGGTAAAGTTCAGGACAATCTGTCAGAAGAATTGTAAGTGTAATATTGAATTTAACCTGTGGTGGCACTGTAAAAAAACTGAACATCTACTACTGGGTACTGTCAAGGATCAGGGCTGATAGGTGTCCCAGCAGTGAGATATCCCTTCAAGGATAGGCGCCCAATTTTTAGCACTAAAATTGGTACAGATTTAGTAATACTAGCCTGGCCTAAGTTTTGGAAATATGTCAGAAATGTAACTATAATATATCTTACCTGATAACCTTCAGGAGCCCATATAGCGGTGAAACAATCTGACAAGTTCGGATAAGGATATGGATACAAGGGAGATGTGACGGTGCCATTGTCCATAGTGTAAGTACCGCCGCAGTCCACTAGGGGTAAAGTATGATTGAAAAAGAAAAGAAAACACCACTTCCTGCACAACACACAGCAGCTGATAAGTAGCGGAAAACTGGAGATTTTTTAAATAGAAGTAAATTACAAATTTATATAATTTTCTCAAACTGGTTGATTTGAAAAAAAAAAAAACATTTTCGCTGGAGTACCCCTTTAAGTAAAAAGTGTTCCATTTTAATCAGCTACAAAAGAGATCTACACCAGTGGGAAGAACACTGTCTCTTTAGCGCCATCTATAGTCATCCTAGAGAGGGGAGTTAATTTGCATAACTTATTTCCCATGCTGCATTGCCTGACACCATACAGAGCTGGGTCTCCTTAATGAGAACTGGTACCCTCCCTAAGGTATAAGATACAAACATATATATATATATATATATATATATATATATATATATATATGTATATGTATAGTGCTTATCCGCGTCACGTACCTAATCCATAGGAAGCCTTCAAGTCAACGGCTGCACGATGAGCCTCATAACCAAACTCCAGCAGCAGGGAGGTCCCAGACGCCACCATTAGAGGGAGCACATGGGTGCCGCACATTCTGTCAATCAGCACAGGAGACTTCCTGCTGGGTCCGTCGTATACTGTAATGTAATAGGTGGCGCACTCGGCAGAGAAGGGAACATCAAAACTATCAAACTGCAAGAAAGCCTAGAAGAAACAGAGTCAGATCCTTGGTAGCTGTTAGCACAGTTTTTCTGGATTTCAGTTCACATAATACTGCCATATAGTGCCATACTATATCCATTGCCCATGTGAACCCATCAGATAAGTGGATCATATCAGTCATATTCCTATGGTCTGAAAATCTTTTTCTTTCAAATGAACTGGTTTTAAAAAGTTATATAGATTTGTAAATCAATTCTTTTTAAAAAATCTCCAGTCTTCCGGTACTTATCAGCTGCCGTATGTCCTGCAGGAAGTGGTGTATTCTCTCCAGTCTGACACAGTGCTCTCTGCTGCCACCTCTGTCCATGTCAGGAACTGTCCAGAGCAGAAGAAAATCCCTATAGAAAACCTCTCAGAGATGGAAGCAGAGATCGCTGTGTCAGACTGGAGAGGATACATCACTTCCTGCAGAACATACAGCAGCTGATAAGTACTGGAAGACTGGATATTTTTCAATAGAAATAAACTACAAATCTATATACTTTTCTGAAACCAGTTGATTTGAAGGAAAAAGATTTTCGCCGGAGTACCCTTTTAAACCAGAGATGCTCAAAACGCGTTGGCCTTGCATGTTTTTTTTTGTCCAGTGCGTAGCACCTCAAGGTGTGTGTTTTTATCATGTTCTAATAAGGTTTTAAGATTTTAACTATGCATTGAGAGCCAGGGAGAAAATTTTATGGCATTTACTAGCGTTCATGTATTGCTCACAATACTCTCTAATATAGACGGCATAATACTGCCATATAGTTACTATATAATACCGCAATTCACATCACAAATAATACCTTCATATCCTGGTTGTAGTTTTCTACTTGGGTTCCTGTCCTAGGAAATTGCTTAGTTGCCATCCCCTAAAATTGTACATTAAAAGCAGGGATGGAGAACCTTGGGTCCTCTGTTGCAAAGTTACAATTCCCATCATGTCTGGACAGCCTTTGGCTGTCTAGGCATGATGGGAGTTGTAGTTTTGCAAAAGCTTGTAGGCTAAAGGTTCTGCATCCCTGCTGTAGACATTAAAGGAGTAGTTCACCCTATTTTTTTTTTCTTTCAAATCAACTGGTGCCAGTGATTTGTAATTTACTTCTATTAAAAAAATCTCCAGTCTTCTATTACTTATCAGCTGCTGTATGTCCTGCAGGAAGTGGAGTATTCTTCCCACTCTGGAGAGGTTTTCTATGGGGATTTGCTGCTGTTCTGGACAGTTCCTTACACGCACAGAGGTGGCAGCAGAGAGCACTGTGTCAGACTAGAAATAATATATCACTTCCTGCAGGACATACAACAGCTGATAAGTACTGGAAGAGTGGAGATTTTTTTAATAGAAGTAAATTACAATTCTTTGGCACTTTCCTGGCACAAGTTGACCTGAATTTTTTTTATAGTGTTATAATGGTTGGCTGTTTATGTTTACGATGCTTGCTCTATGACATACAATACACCGCCATACCTGATCATACCGTACACACTCACCTTATTCCTATTGACTCTTACAAGCCAAACGCAGCTTGAAGAATCCTTATAAGATGAAGTGAAGGTGTCGAAGTCTAGAGATCCATTGTTCCCGGTCAACAAAAAACTGCAAATATCTGAAAAACAAAGAAGATCCTGGGCTGAGATGGACCATACCACTTGTTGTAATGGGGGAGGACACGTGGCTGCTGTAGTCAATACTCTATAGGGACTGGCCAGAGCGCTGGTTCATATACCGCAGTCATACAGCTTCTTCACTTTGGTGACATCTAATGGGCTCAGTCCATATCGCTGTCCTATCTCCACGGACTGGTCAGGCTTAGGACTTAGGCTCGGCTGGTCGGAGGTGTTAGAGTAGGCGAACCTGCGAGGACATGGGAACAGAAGAGGACGTCAATCAGTCAATGACGGAGCCATGTTTAATGGTCAAGCATAAGGTCTATGGGCTCACTTTCCATAGTGCATGACCGATGAGTAGTCGTAGGGGAGGTCCATGTTGTTTGTGTCGACCAGATCAAATTCCCCCCAATCAGCTGCAATGAAATAAAAAAAAAGCTGAAATACAACGTCACTGCCAGTATCATGGGGTTCTGTAGGGGTAAGGACCGCACCTTCATTAATGTACTGCCACATGACATCAAGATTCTCATCACGGTCACTGCGGCTCTGCTCATGGTAAAAACCGAGGGCGTGCTCAATCTCATGCTGCACGACACCCCTCGCCATACATCCAGGGGTCATTAAAGAGATCGTCTGAGCGCCCCCTACCTTCCCTACCGAGGACCAGCACCTGAAGGCAAAAACAGGTCACTAATAGTATATAGGAGGCAGTATTATAGTTATATTCTTGTATATAGAGGCAGTATTATAGTAGTTATATTCTTGTATATAGGAGCAGTATTATAGTAGTTATATTCCTGTATATAGGAGCAGTATTATAGTAGTTATATTCTTGTATATAGGAGCAGTATTATAGTAGTTATATTCTTGTATATAGGAGCAGTATTATAGTAGTTATATTCCTGTATATAGGAGCAGTATTATAGTAGTTATGGGTAATGAGGTGTAGAAGCCTGCACCGCTCCAGGACTGTGCACTATACTCGATGGAAGCCAAGGGCCAGTCCTTAGGACCGAACTGCAACTGTGAATGAGGCTGCTGTAAGGGGGTGCACACTACAGAGCAAAGAGGTACTGAAGTAGAAAAGGAGAAATATGCAGTCGCACTCACCCTTAGACTTTCAGCTTAGCGGCTTTATTGCAATTCACAGGATTCGGGGAGGGAGAGGGTTCAGGTGTGTACGCGCCCTGGGACGGCCGTTTCGGGGATACGCCCCCTTTGTCGACCAGGTGACCTGGTCGACAAAGGGGGCGTATCCCCGAAACGGCCGTCCCAGGGCGCGTACACACCTGAACCCTCTCCCTCCCCGAATCCTGTGAATTGCAATAAAGCCGCTAAGCTGAAAGTCTAAGGGTGAGTGCGACTGCATATTTCTCCTTTTCTATTATAGTAGTTATATTCCTGTATATAGGAGCAGTATTATAGTAGTTATATTCCTGTATATAGGAGCAGTATTATAGTAGTTATATTCCTGTATATAGGAGCAGTATTATAGTAGTTATATTCCTGTATATAGGAGTAGTATTATAGTAGTTATATTCCTGTATACAGGAGCAGTATTATAATAGTTATATTCCTGTATATAGGAGGCAGTATTATAGTAGTTATATTCTTGTATATAGGAGGCAGTATTATAGTAGTTATATTCTTGTATATAGGAGCAGTATTATAGTAGTTATATTCTTGTATATAGGAGGCAGTATTATAGTAGTTATATTCTTGTATATAGGAGCAGTATTATAGTAGTTATATTCCTGTATATAGGGGGCAGTATTATAGTTGTTATATTCCTGTATATAGGAGCAGTATTATAGTAGTTATATTCTTATATATAGGGGCAGTATTATAGTATATTCTTGTATATAGGAGCAGTATTATAGTAGTTATATTCCTGTATATAGGAGCAGTATTATAGTAGTTATATTCTTGTATATAGGAGCAGTAGTATAGTAGTTATATTCTTGTATATAGGAGCAGTATTATAGTAGTTATATTCCTGTATATAGGAGCAGTATTATAGTAGTTATATTCCTGTATATAGGAGCAGTATTATAGTAGTTATATTGTTTTATATAGGAGCAGTATTATAGTAGTTATATTCCTGTATATAGGGGGCAGTATTATAGTAGTTATATTCCTGTATATAGGGGGCAGTATTATAGTAGTTATATTCCTGTATATAGGGGGCAGTATTATAGTAGTTATATTCCTGTATATAGGGGGCAGTATTATAGTAGTTATATTCTTGTATATAGGGGGCAGTATTATAGTAGTTATATTCCTGTATATAGGAGCAGTATTATAGTAGTTATATTGTTTTATATAGGAGCAGTATTATAGTAGTTATATTCTTGTATATAGGGGCAGTATTATAGTAGTTATATCCCTGTATATAGGAGGCAGTATTATAGTAGTTATATCCCTGTATATAGGAGCAGTATTATAGTAGTTATATTCCTGTATATAGGGAGCAGTATTATAGTAGTTATATTCTTGTATATAGGAGGCAGTAATATAGCTACTATAATACTGCCCTATATATTCTTTAGCTGATTGAGGTGGTAAAATATATTGACTTTAGTAGAAGTGAAATATGACAACCACCTGATCTACATTTTCTGGCAGAACAACCTTATAATATGTTCCCAAATCAAACAGGACGGCCAAAACGTCTGCCCAAATTATAGACGACATCTGTACAATTCTCAGGCCCAGGACCATGATGTGGCAGCTTTTATGATCATCGAGTTCTATCTGGTTTGGCCAGTCTCTTATGTGACACAGCGGCTCTGTGGACATTGCTCAGGTATATATTATATGTGTAAAGGATGACATTATTGCTGCTTCCTCATACACTATGAAGTCTATATACTAGCCTATGTATTGTTCTCATACCCGCTTCCAGAGCTGATCTGCAGATAGTCCTTCTCTGTGGTTCTTTCCATAAAACGGACACAAGTTAACGTCATGAAGGTTTCGAGGGCCGAAATAATCAGTACTTTATTGGCATCACCTGGAAGCAGAAAGAAGGAGCATGGTGTGAATTGTGTTCATTGCCTAGGTCAGAGATGGGGAACCTTCGGCCCTCTAGCTGTTGCAAAACTACAACTTCCATCATGCCTGGACAGCCGAAGGTTCTCCATCCTTGAGGTGAGGCACACACACACTGGGCCATGACCCATCCCCTTCGTCCATTGCTCTATGTCCCTCCACACTTACTGTAGTCGGGGGCCAGGCTGTAGGGCACCCTCACAACGCCATCCTCAGATTTTGGCCAAAAACAATTGGGGCACTTAGCGGCACTGTAGCTTCGGTCCACCACAATATCTCCATGATATAACTTCACATTGGAGCCTGAATGACAGAACGGTGATTACCTGGAATAGCGCAGAGCAAGAAACTTTCTTCATGGTAAATCTTACCTTTATTGGTCCTTAATATCTGTGAGAAGACATCTTCATCTTCACTCTCCTCTTCTTTTGAGTTACTTACTGAAGGATCTGATGGATGAAAAGCCAGTGAAGAATAAAGTATCACTTAAAGGGGTAATCTTTTTCTTTCAAATCAACTAGTGTCAGAAAGTTATATAGGTTTGTAATTTACTTCTATTTAAAAAATCTCAAGTCATCCTGTACTTATGAGGTACTGTATGTCCTGCAGGAAGTGGTGGATTCTTCCCAGTCTGGCACAGTGCTCTCTGCTGCCACCTCTGTCCATGCCAGGAACTGTCCAGAGCAGCAGCAAATGCTCATAGAAAACCTCTCCTGCTCTGGACAGTTCCTGACATGGACAGAGGTGGCAGCAGAGAGCACTGTGTTAGACTGGAGTGAATACAACACTACCTGCATGACGTGATATATAGTAGCTAATATGTATGGGAAGACTGGAGATTTTTAAACTTGTCCACTATATACAGGATAGGGGACAAAAAAGAGATTGAGGGGTGGTCCGATCTTGGTACCTCCCGCTGATCTCCATATGTTCTCTCAGCATTATACATTCCTATGGAGCCACCAGAAAGAGCAGAATAAGCCAAAAAGTGCTTACTAGGCTCTTTCCAGTGGCTCCATTGGAATGAATAGAGCTGCGGGTCATGTGCCATACCCACAGCTGTATTCATAACAGAAAAGCCTGGGACCCGATACGAAGATCAGCGTGGGGGAACGGAGGTCAGACTACATTACACTTGAGGAAGCTGTCTGCGTCAGGGGCACTGCACCTCGTAATGGGAAGTTTATCCCTACTCACTGTGTTATACCATGCCTCACCTGCAGAGCTGGTGACATAGTCAGCTTCCCCAAGTGTAATGTATAATTCTAATGCTAACATGTATTGTATAGACATCAGGGGAGGCTGCAGCACTAGTGACACAGACAGCTTCCCCAGTGTTATGTATATTCTAATGGTAACGTGTATTATATAGATATCAGGGGAGTCTGCAGTGCTAGTGACACAGACAGCTTCCCCCAGTGTAATGTCTATTCTAATGCTAACTTGCATTATATAATCATCAGGAAAGGCTCTGTATGGTTAGTGATATGTAAGTGTGCCTGGACCAGGGTTTTAGCAACCCTGTAGTTCATGACACAGTGACAGCAGAGGAGCCCTGTTGCCCTTTACTGCTGCAATCCGAAAAAAAAATCACATTTTTTGTAATAAAGTTACATTGCCAAGCTATATAAATTTATGAAATAAATGTAAAGAAGTAATTCTATATCCCACAGTAACCCTTTTAATCTACAGTAAAATACAGTATTATATTGGTGGTCAGTATGAGCACAGGGTCACATTCTAGCTACAGTGTAATATAGGTCCTGACAACTTACCATCCGGCGGCAGTCTTGTTACCAGCTGCAGATAAAGAAACACAGTAAGATTAGTAATAGGAATAATCTACTCCATGAATCTTGTACATGAATGAATGTTGTACATTGCCTGCCTGGAAGCCTTGATATCCGGAAAACTGTAAACCCTTCCTTGTCTTATGATGATTGTTGATCTGTAAGTGTATCTCCTATCTATTAGTGTGACTAGATGGCACCATTTATTTCTATATACTACTTAAAGGGATGACAAAGGAAGAACAAATTGTCAGTGATGTTGAAGTCTCCACCAAATGTCTTAAAGGGGAACACCAGCGAAAATCTCTTTCTCTCAAATTGACTGGTATCAGAAAGGTATATAGATTTGTAACTTTCTTCTATTTAAGAATCTCCAATCTTCCAGTTCAGTTGTTGTATGCCCTGCAGGAAGTGGTGTATTCTTTCCAGTCTGACACAGTGCTCTCTGCTGCCACCTCTGTCCATGTCAGGAACTGTCCAGAGCAGCAGCAAATCCCCATAGAAAACCTCTCCTGCTCTGGACAGTTCCTGACATGGACAGAGGTGGCAGCAGAAAGCACTGTGTCAGACTGGACTGTAGGACACTATAGGACATACAGCAGCTGATAAGTACTGGAAGACTGGAGATTTTTTAAATAGAAATAAATTACAAATCTTTGTAACTTTCTGATACCAGTTGATTTGAAAGAAAAAGCTTTTCACCAGAGTTCCCCTTTAAAGTGTCTGGGTGGTCTGCATATGGTTCTGTAAGGACATTTTGGAAGGGCTCCCTATACTTGGACACTCAATGAGTTCTATGTACACAGTGTTGCAGGTAGATGTAATGTTTCCTACTTCCATCCTGGTGATCATATGAATAAAAATGGATAATAATCTACATCTATATAGTTCTCTAATCTATGTCTAATAGAAATGAAGGAGGGAGAGTTTCTTCCTATGAAAGTTGGAAAAAGCTTGGGCACTGCAGCTTGGCTGTTTTCAATGAAGTTGGACTCTCTATTCACTTTTATGGGCAAATTGGTCAAGTCACAGGAGCCTTGTTCTCCAGACAAGTACATTGCATTTATAGAACATACTATCATAATGCTAGGAAGTCCAGAATACCCCTTTAAATAGTCAGATTTACTCACCGGAACAGCATTGGTAAATGCTAGAAGCAGGAACCAGATGAGGACCTGTCTGTACATTGTTCTGTATCATCTACCGGGACTGTAGGCTTAATCTCATACCTGAGAATTCAAACCAGCTGTGTCCCCTTCAGCTCTGCTATATGTACCCGGCTCGCCTGCCATCTGCCAAGGTTCCTCATTGATAAGGATGATGGGATCCATTACAAGCCTTTAGCAGACCTTGGTTTGAATAAATATCCCAGGTCGGAGCCGAAGGCGTTATCAACACAGTGGCATATGCAAGATTTTAGGAAGGGCGATGGGTCCCAGTCACGCACAACTTTATGGAAAGACTCTGTATACACAGCAACTCCAACAGATTTGCATGACAATGCTGTGGTGGCACCATGTTATAATGAGTATTAGGAAGTGGTTTGGGGGTCAGGCAGCCCAGCCTCATACTCACACCCCTTATGGTGTATGAGGCTCTTTTGTGATCGGCACTCATTGGCTGTGCCTCGATCAATTGTGCGACCAGGCCACACTGGACCATTCATACGGCCCATTCAATACATCCTTGTGAGCGGCACACCATCTGTTTACACAGGGCGATTATGCGGCCAACAACCATGCACTGAATGGGCTTCACAAATGTTCTATTCAGCCGACGAACATGCAAACATTGGTTGATCGCTGTCCTTTTACACAGACTGATCCTAGCAACACTTACTTGCCTGATGATCAGACCGTGTAAAATCACCTGAGGTTTTAAAGGAGAAGTCCGGCAAAAATTTTTTTAAAGTATTGTATTGGCCCCCAAAAGTTATACAAATTCCCAATATACACTTATTATAAGAAAAGCTTATGAAGTGCTTTTTTCCCTGCACTTACTACTGCATCAAGGCTTTGCTTCCTGGATAACATGGTGATGTCACTTCCTGGATAACATGGTGATGTCACTTCCTGGATAACATGGTGATGTCACTTCCTGGATAACATGGTGATGTCACGACCCGACTCCCACAGCTGTCTGGGCAGTGGCTGCTGGAGAGGATGATGGCAGAGGGGCACTGAGGGACACAGGACACTGGGCATCCTTCTGCCATCATCCTCTCCAGCAGCCACAGCCCGCACAGCTCTGGGAGTCGGGTCGTGACATCACCATGTTATCCAGGAAGTGACATCACCATGTTATCCACCAAGTGACATCACCATGTTATCCAGGAAGTGGCGTCACCATTTTATCCAGGAAGTGACATCACCATTTTATCCAGGAAGTGACATCACCATGTTATCCAGGAAGTGGCGTCACCATGTTATCCAGGAAGTGCCATCACCATTTTATCCAGGAAGTGAAGCCTTAATGCAGTAATAAGTGCAGGAAAAAAAGCACTTTATAACCATTTCCTGTAATAAGTGTATATTGGGGATTTGTATAACTTTTGGGGGGCAATAAAATACTTTAGTAAAAACTTTTGCCGGACTTCTCCTTTAAAACCTCGGGTGATTTTACACAGTCTTATCATCAGGCAAGTGAGTGTTCCTAGGATCAGCCCGTGTAAAAGGACAGCGATCACTGATGTATGCACATTCGTCGGCTGAATAGAACTTTTGTGCAGCCCATTCAATTCATTCTCCTTTACTGTATTTACAAAATCTGGGACATGACAAAATGTAGGGGTCTGGTCTGAAATGATGTCTGGGCTCTGTATGTGTTATTATAGAAGGTGATTATGGCTGTAGAACAGGCCAAAGATGTCTGGGCAGTGGTGGCCATTAGAAATCATCATGGCGCTCTGGGCCAGATGGAAAAGAAAAGAAAATAATTCTAATCTGAGAACACACCACTTTTAGTCAGTGGATCTCCAGTGTTGTTGGCTCTGGGGATGTGTCTATTCTAGTAAATACTTGTATTCTGATAGACGTGTGCAAAAAGGTCTCTGAATTGATAACTGGGTGTTAGGCCTTGTCTACACAGCCAAGGGTGAGGGCATAATACACATTAATGTGGGAATAAAGTTTATGGAGCCATATATACGTACAGGTCCCAGTAGTTTTCTGTGTACCAAGAGGCCATGTGGTCCTATAAAGGCTGATTCAGTCAGCGATGAATGGATGATACCAATATGGGGAAGGAGTGGACCCAAGTATAGTGAACCTACACCAAAGGATTATCGGCCATATCTGGCCAATTATCAGCCGTTATGGCAAGTAATCGCTTGGTGTAATATCTTGGGATAAAACACAATGATGAATGATGTCTTGTCTTTCAACATGTTGAAAAATTCCTCAACGATAATGATGGTCTGCTAGCCATCACTCCGTGTAATAGGAGCGGTAGCAGCAGACCAACGCTATCTCCTATGGGCTCTCCGGATCTAAAGATCGTATAGGCAGCCCCTCCTGCACCTCCCCCTGGCCCCCTTTACTCTTACGGCCCTATTCCACAGTAACGATAATCATCCGGATCGGCCCGATTTGGCCGATTATCGTTCGGGGAAATAGAGAGAACGATCAGACGATGATCATGTCATCAGCTGATCGTTCATTTAGGGCCAGACCTAAAATCATCGTTCCCCCACTGCGCATCGCTACGGTTGAATAGCGGTGCGCGGCGGGAGACCGACGATTTGACAAGCAGCAGCATCATCATCATACATTACCTGTCCAGACTTCTTCTCCGCGCTGTCTTCATCCCCGGGTCCCGCGCACTCTATCTTCAGAATGGCCGGTCAGCTGATGGAGCGCTCAGCTAATCACAGGCTGGGACCGCCGCGGCCTGTGATTGGCTAAGTGTGGCCTGTCAGCTGACCGGCCATTCTGAAGATAGAGCGCGTGGGACCCGGGAATTAAGACAGCGCGGAGAAGAAGCCTGGACAGGTAATGTATGGTGCTGCAAGGACATCGGTAACGATGTCCTTGCAGCCCTCGCTCAACGATCATCGGGCCGTGAAATAGGCGCAGTAAACGAGCGGCGATCTAGCAGATCGCCGCTCGTTTACATCGTTGATTGGGCCTTCCTCGCCCGTGGAATAGGACCCTTACCTGCTTGCTGTCTGTGTGTGCAATAGCACAACAAGCAATTGGGGAACAAGAAGCAAGCGAGCACGGATCTGACGGGTCGATCGACCCGTGTAATAGGGACTTTATTCCACCTGCGGCCACCAATATTCTAGTCCTGGAAGAGCCTTTGATTTTCATGTTTCCTGTTACACGACATGACACTTCCGCTCCATAACAAATACGCCAACTTATCACCCAGAAAACAGCAACTTTTTATTATCAGAAACAACAACCTCAGAAAAAAATATATAAGGAAAAATACAAATACTCCTTAGATTCCTTCATATTGTAATGGAAGTTCTCCCTCAGGTGATGTGAAATAGGCAGCATAGGTCTCCCTCATATCCACTACTGCAGAAGAGTCATACGAGAGCTGAGCCGGCATGTCTGGAATCGGGTCCTCCAAAGTGTCCTCCAACACGCAGCCCTCCCTCCTGAGGACGTAATTGTGGAGGACACAGGCAGCTTTCACAACCGTCATTGCAAAGTCCACAGCCAGCGGAATCGGCTTGAGAAAGATCTGCCACTTCTTGGCGAGGAGGCTGAACGCACACTGCGCTGGTCTTCTTGCTCTGGACAGTCGATAGTTAAATATCTTTTGGGGGATGCTGAGGTCGCTCTCCGCGGTGTACGGCTGTAGGATGTGGCTGGATAGTGGAAACGTCTTACCGGCTGCAAAGACATGGGGCAGAGGAGCGCTCTGTGACCCGGGCAGGCTCTTATCGGGAGGGATATGGAGGGATCCTGCCGCGAGTGATCTACCAATCATGGATCTCCTTAATAAAGAGGGATCTCCTTCATACATGCACAATTCAAGAGCAACAAATCTGTAGCTGGTGTCCGCAACAGCCAGAAGAGCAAGGTGCACCGGCCTGTTCACCAATGGGGAGGCGCTGCTCATTGGCTGCCTGACGCGGACATGTTTACCGGCCAATGCCCCAACACAATTGGGGAAATGGTTGGACCTTAAGAATCCATCTGATACGTTGCCCCATGTCTCCGACGAGGGCGATGGGATCTCGTGGATGCACAGCCTTTCCCACAGGATCTGACAGGTGTCCTTCACTATGCCCCTTATGGTGGATGTACCCATCAGAAACTCATAGTGAAGAGATGCAAAGCTGCTCCCTGTAGCCAGATACCTATAAAGAGAGAGGAAAGATGTAAGGGGGTCTTGCTAGTTTAATTAAAGGGGTGAAATCTATTGCAATTGACATTAAAAGTTTTGATTGGTCAGGGTCTGTGTGGTCTTTACTGATCATTAGATAGAATAGGGTGAAGCGCATAGCTGAGTGTTTCACCCCTTGGTTCACTGCTCTATCTAGATCATTGCAGGAGTCGGGTTCTATAGTACATCTATGGAGCCTGATGTGTTCCTCTCCATTTTAGGATACAAACACCCAGACCCCAATTGATTAACCCCCTTCAGGACTGGACTGATTTTGGCCTTCAGGACCAGAGCCCATTTTCTAAAAATCCAATCCGTCTCATTTTATGCGGTTGTAGCTACGTGATGCTATAACTTTTCTTTCTGATTCTGAGATTGTTTTTTTGTGACATATTGTACTTTACGTTAGTGGTCAATTTTAGCCAATATGTAAAAAGTTTTTTTTGAAAAATGCTATTTTTTCACAAAAAAATAGCATTTTTCTCATTTTAAATTTTCTGCGGTCACCGCACAGGTTAAATCATGTAATAATTGTATTGCCAGTGTCATTACGCACTGTGTACTTTTTAATTTTTTTTCCCCCAACATTATTATTGTATTGGGGCCTATGGGGCTTATATGTGATTTTTAATTTATTATTTGTGTGTGTGTTTGTTTTTTTACACTGTATTTTATTGTTCCACCATGGGGACTTTACTGTACAATTGCCTGATTACAGCTGGGAGTTGTAGTTTTGCTGCCCTTGGCTGCCAGGGCATGCTGGGAGTTGTATTTTTCCTTTCTTCAGCTGTCAGGGAATGCTGGGAGTTGTAGTTTTCCTTCTTTCAGTTGTCAGGGAATACTGGGAGTTGTAGTTTTCCTTCCTTCAGTTGTCAGGGAATGCTGGGAGTTGTAGTTTTGCTTCCTTCTAGGGATGGTCCGAAGCCGCCGAGGTTCGGGTTCGTACGAACCTGAACTGTCGGCATTCGATTCCCGCTGTCTGACCGCTCCGTGGAGAGGGTGAATACAGCAGGAGGACCGCCTGGAAAACTGGGATACAGCCTATGGCTATGGCTATATCCCAGTTTTCTAGGTGGTCCTCCCACTGTATCCACCCTCTCCCTGGAGCGGGCAGACGGCGGGAATCATTTCCGAGAGTTCAGGTTCGCACGAACCCGACCCGAACCAGGTTCGGACCATCCCTACTTCCTTCAGCTGTCAAGGAATGCTGGGAGTTGTAGTTTTTCTTCCTTCAGTTGTCAGGGAAGGCTGGGAGTTGTAGTTTTTCTTCCTTCAGTTGTCAGGGAAGGCTGGGAGTTGTAGTTTTTCTTCCTTCAGTTGTCAGGGAAGGCTGGGAGTTGTAGTTTTCCTTCCTTCAATTGTCAGGGAATGCTGGGAGTTGTAGTTTTCCTTCCTTCAGTTGTCAGGGAAGGCTGGGAGTTGTAGTTTTTCTTCCTTCAGTTGTCAGGGAAGGCTGGGAGTTGTAGTTTTCCTTCCTTCAATTGTCAGGGAATGCTGGGAGTTGTAGTTTTCCTTCCTTCAGCTGTCAGGGAATGCTGGGAGTTGTAGTTTTGCTTCCTTCAGCCTCTCAGGGAATGCTGGGAGTTTTGTGACAGGTTACGGCCCTATTACACGGCCCGGTATTTCGGAGCTGATCGTTGTCCTTCTGCATGACCTATTACACCAAACGGTTATCGGCCGGAGCAGCCATCGATTGGCCAAGTACAGACTACAATGGTTTTGTGTAATAGGGCCCCTAGGGAACACGGTATTACAGATTTTACGAATCCCCTCACCTCAGGGTGACCACCAGCCGCTCCTCGGGGGTGATGGCGCGCCTCATGGCGGTGTCCGTCCTCCGCAGGTCGTCCCGCACCAGCGCCAGCAGCTGCTCATAGCTGCTGACAGACATTCTGAGGTAATGGCGGAAGCTCTCGGGGCACTGTCTCAGCTGGGTGAGGCGGGCATGGAACTGGCCCGAGGCCAGGCGCTGGGAGTTGAGGGGGTTCACCCAGTTCCGCACTCTCTGTATTCTCGCCTCCTCCCTCAGCCTCCTTCTCCTCAATAGTAACACAATGGCTAGTAACGCTGCTACAAAGCGCCTGGAAGGCATGACCACAACCGAACATCTATAGAAAACACCAGAACAGATCGGCCGACTTCAGTCTCAGGTCGGTGGCGCCGTCGGCAGAGCAGGTCGCAGCTGGTCACGTGGTTCCCGCCGTGCGACCGCTGAGGTGCAGTTCCGGCAGGAGCCGCTGGGCGCCGCTGTAGTTTGGCGGCGCAGGCGCTGTGTGATCTTTCCCGCTTCGCCTCCTGTACAGTTGATCTCTCTGCGCACACACTGAGGAGATCGTCGTCGCCTAGAACAACCGCCGGAGCCAGACATGCCGACCGTGGAGGAGCTGTACCGGAACTACGGGATCCTGGCTGACGCCAAGGACGACGTGAGCCAGGTAAGGAGCGGGACCGTCATCCCGGCCGTGGTGGTGGTGCTGGGCCTACTCTGCCCGGTGCCCCGGCCTCCTCAGCGCTGTGTTACCTCAGGGGCCTAGGCCTCTCATTGTGTCCGAACCTCCCACATCCACACGGGCCTCTCCTCCCGGTATACCCCGGTGCTTGGGCCTTCCCCCTCCCTGTATACCCCTGTGGCCGGGCCTCTTCCCCCCCCCCTGTATACCCCTGTGCCCGGGCCTCTCCTCCTCCCTGTATACCCCTGTGCCCGGGCCTCTCCCTCCTCCTCCTCCTCCCTGTATACCCCGGTGCCCGGGCCTCTCTCCCCCCTCGTCCTCCCTGTATACCCCGGTGGCCGGGCCTCTCTCCCCCCTCGTCCTCCCTGTATACCCCGGTGCCCGGGCCTCTCCCCCCTCGTCCTCCCTGTATACCCCGGTGCCCGGGCCTCTCCCCCCTCCCCCCTCGTCCTCCCTGTATACCCCGGTGCCCGGGCCTCTCCCCCCTCGTCCTCCCTGTATACCCCGGTGGCCGGGCCTCTCCCCCCTCGTCCTCCCTGTATACCCCGGTGGCCGGGCCTCTCCCCCCTCGTCCTCCCTGTATACCCCGGTGCCCGGGCCTCTCCCCCCTCGTCCTCCCTGTATACCCCGGTGCCCGGGCCTCTCCCCCCTCGTCCTCCCTGTATACCCCGGTGCCCGGGCCTCTCCCCCCTCGTCCTCCCTGTATACCCCTGTGGCTGGGCCTCTCCCCCCTCGTCCTCCCTGTATACCCCGGTGGCCGGGCCTCTCCCCCCTCGTCCTCCCTGTATACCCCGGTGGCCGGGCCTCTCCCCCCTCGTCCTCCCTGTATACCCCGGTGGCCGGGCCTCTCCCCCCTCGTCCTCCCTGTATACCCCTGTGGCCGGGCCTCTCCCCCCTCGTCCTCCCTGTATACCCCTGTGGCTGGGCCTCTCCCCCCTCGTCCTCCCTGTATACCCCGGTGGCCGGGCCTCTCCCCCCTCGTCCTCCCTGTATACCCCGGTGGCCGGGCCTCTCCCCCCTCGTCCTCCCTGTATACCCCGGTGGCCGGGCCTCTCCCCCCTCGTCCTCCCTGTATACCCCGGTGGCCGGGCCTCTCCCCCCTCGTCCTCCCTGTATACCCCGGTGGCCGGGCCTCTCCCCCCTCGTCCTCCTCCCTGTATACCCCGGTGGCCGGGCCTCTCCCCCCTCCCCCCTCCTCCTCCTCCCTGTATACCCCTGTGCCCGGGCCTCTCCCCCCTCCCCCCTCCTCCTCCTCCCTGTATACCCCTGTGCCCGGGCCTCTCCCCCCTCGTCCTCCCTGTATACCCCGGTGGCCGGGCCTCTCCCCCCTCGTCCTCCCTGTATACCCCGGTGGCCGGGCCTCTCCCCCCTCGTCCTCCCTGTATACCCCGGTGGCCGGGCCTCTCCCCCCTCGTCCTCCCTGTATACCCCGGTGGCCGGGCCTCTCCCCCCTCGTCCTCCCTGTATACCCCGGTGGCCGGGCCTCTCCCCCCTCGTCCTCCCTGTATACCCCGGTGGCCGGGCCTCTCCCCCCTCGTCCTCCCTGTATACCCCGGTGGCCGGGCCTCTCCCCCCTCGTCCTCCCTGTATACCCCGGTGGCCGGGCCTCTCCCCCCTCGTCCTCCCTGTATACCCCGGTGGCCGGGCCTCTCCCCCCTCGTCCTCCCTGTATACCCCGGTGGCCGGGCCTCTCCCCCCTCGTCCTCCCTGTATACCCCGGTGGCCGGGCCTCTCCCCCCTCGTCCTCCCTGTATACCCCGGTGGCCGGGCCTCTCCCCCCTCGTCCTCCCTGTATACCCCGGTGGCCGGGCCTCTCCCCCCTCGTCCTCCCTGTATACCCCGGTGGCCGGGCCTCTCCCCCCTCGTCCTCCCTGTATACCCCGGTGGCCGGGCCTCTCCCCCCTCGTCCTCCCTGTATACCTCGGTGCCCAGTGCCCCTATAGACCTTGGTATGGAGGGATCTCAGGTGCTGTAGTTGATAAATGTTGATCGTCATCAGGCCGATATCTTCTCCACACCTTATCCCCCCCATGTGCCCCCAATATGCAGGTGGAGGGGTAACGTTCCAGTGCGTCTCTTTCTAACCAGATGACGTATGCCCCATCGTTTTCCTCTGATGCCAGAGGCAGCCTCCTCCCTGCCACTTATTATTGAGCTATGATTCGTTTTTTTCTGATCTGCCAAACTGATCCTGCAGGAAAACTGCTTGAGGGCTAATGGGCGTATCACGCTCCTGACAGGTAGACTAAGCAAGTGCCGATATACTAAATTGGTGCTCGCTCACCGAACCTTTTACACAGCACCATAATCATGCTGCATGGACTTTGTTAGCAGGATTGAGAGACAATAATCAGCTGACAAACAATTGGTAATTTCTCGTCTCATCGTTATCTTACTGAGGGAGATATCTGCCCAATTCGGCAGATAATCGCTTAGTGTAATAGGGCCCTAAAGGGGTACTCTGGTGTCAAAAAGTGACAGATTTGTAATTTACTATTTTAAAAATTTACCAGTGTTCCAGTACTTATCAGGTGCTGTATGCCCTGCATGAAGTGGTGTATTCTCTCAGTGCTCTCTGCTGCCACCTCTGTCCAGAGCAGTTACAAATTCCCATAGAAAACCTCTCCTGATGTCCAGACTGGAGAGAATACAGCCTGTCCTGCAGGGCGTACAGCAGCTGCTAACTACTGGAAGATAAATTTACAAATCCAATAAACTACAAAGGTTCCAAGGATCAAGGTAAGAAACTTCCATCATCAGTGCCCCGTGTGCTATAGGTACATAGCAGGTTATATGCCTCAAACCTGCTGATAGTTTCCCTATGCGTGGTCAGTGATTGTGGGCGCTATGGGAAGTTTCATCTCTGGCCGCCTGCAGTCATGAACTCTGCTTTGTAGGGGTAGACCCGGCTGTGTGTAAGAGGCCTTACACCCTATGATATGGTCTGCAATTGTATCACTTATGTTGCACCTAGGGGCAGTATTGGACCCATTGTTTTCTGTGGGCTGAATGACAAAAAAGGTGTTCGGGGGAGCAATGCGAATGACAATGGATTCCACAGTTTGTGTATTTGCCCGAAGTCTGGAAAACAAACAAAAAGGTGTGTTCGGGGGAGCAATTCAAATGCAAAATAAAAACACAAACCTACAGTCTTCCTTGTTGCCTGCTGGAATGAGGGTCAGCATGAGGAAGCGTGATGTCCGCAGTGTCCTGGCTGACCGTCCTTAGGGCCCTATTCCATGGGCCGATTATCGTTCAGATTATCGTTAAGTCGTTCGAATCTAGGCGCTAATCGTTCGGTTGAATAGCAGTTAACGATTAACGACCGAATGATTGATTGTTCCTCGCAGACATACGGAAAGATTATTGCTTAAATTCAAACACTGAAATGATTTTTCACACAATAATCTTCCTGTGTAATAGGGCCCCTTACTCCCCAGAATGTGTCCCAGGCGATCTGCCAGAGAATCCACACTGATTTCACATCAGAGATGACACGTTACTACTTTCCCACAGCCTGGATTTTAAATTTTAAATCTGCACTGAAAAAAAAAAAAAAAAAAAGAAACCTGCATTGTAATTTAACATGCAAAAAAAATAAGTGTAAACTTGGAGTAAAACTGGTGGAATTCCACGGCGGAACCCTGCACCGTGGGATCCCGCCAGCCTCCGTGTCATACAGGCTGTCTATGGGAGGGCACGCACCCCTCTCTGCTCGGAAGAATTGACAAGGCATCACATGACATTGAGGCAGGCTGGATTTGGAATTCCGCCTGTTCTACTCAGTGTGAACATACCCTAAAAGAGAAACAAATATATCACACTTAGTTGGCGACCCCATGAGTGTGGTCATGTGGTCTTCTGTTCACGTGAACCATAGAAAGAATGAGGGTCAGGTTTGGCAGAGTGCTAACCCTGTACGTACAGTGGCTTTATGAATGAGACCACCCCTTTTAATATCCATTTGCCCTAATAGGAGTATAATACAGGATGTAACAATCTATGTAGACAGTGTCCCCACCAGCAGAATAGTGAGTGCTGCTCTGGAGTATATTACAGGATGTAACTCAGGATCAGTAATGTATGTACACAGTGACCTCACCAGCAGAATAGTGGGTGCAGCTCTGGAGTATATTACAGGATGGAACTCAGGATCAGTAATGTATGTACACAGTGACCTCACCAGCAGAATACTGAGTGCAGCTCTGGAGTATAATACAGGATGGAACTCAGGATCAGTAATGTATGTACACAGTGACTCAAACAGAAACTTTTCTCCCAGGGCATATTTCATCTGCTCTTGGTTTGCTGGGCATAGGCATCATATAGCGTCACATGTCAGGAAGTCTATGTATTGTTTTCATCTAGTAACATATGTTGCATGCAGCAGCTGTTTCCATTGCTGCCCCTGAGTTTGTCTACACCGCGCTGGAAAGATGTGAACACACAATGATCGTCCCTGGTGCTATTTTTGCAGCTGTCACATGATGCTTGTTTTAGGTTTTATCCCCCACATAGTTTATGGCGTTTACTCGTCTTTCTGTTGTGTAGAGTTTCTGGCGTATTCAGATGTTATTAATTTTCTGCCTTTTTCTTCACAGCACAAGGCTGCTTATCAGGTTATCCTGGATGGTGTGAAAGGAGGAGCAAAAGAGAAGAGATTGGCAGCTCAGTTTATCCCCAAGTTCTTTAAACATTTTCCAGAACTTTCCGACGCTGCGCTCAATGCCCAGCTGGACCTGTGTGAGGATGAGGATGTGTCGGTACGGAGAACTATGCGTTCATATTACTGTATAATGAAATGTTCTGCGACTTTCTAATATTCTTGGCTCAGTTCTCCTTTCTCAAGATTTCTTCTGTCTATAGATGAAAACGTTGTTGCCATCCATAGACTGATGGGCGAAATTGGACAAATTGCCATTCACAGATGGCAAGCAGAGATTTTTAAACAAGGGAGGAATTGGCTTTATTTACATAAATAGGCAGAAATCCTCCATGAAGTCACATTTCTTCAGAGCAGTATACAGATATATGGAAAGATTGTAGGCTGCATTGATATATATAATGGTCGCAATGTTTTTCTTACAAGCAGTAAACATTGTTTCAGGTCCTGTGCTATATACCGTGATTTACAAGTGATGTTAACCCAATTGTCTTTTTTCCTTGTCATTTTCAGATTCGCCGTCAAGCTATTAAAGAGCTGTCACAATTTGCCACTGGAGAGAACCTTCCCCGTGTTGCAGATATCCTTACTCAACTTCTGCAGTCAGGTGTGCTATACCTTTTTTTTTTTTCTTTTTTTTTCCCCCCAAAGGATTTGTTCACATAGGGCAGATACACCGGATTTTCTGCATTGGAAAAAATGCAGCATTTACAAACCAAAATTCGCAGAGTTTCCACTACAAGACTTCTACAATTCTCGCCCACTTTGCTGCCACTGTAATAAGATGTGGATTTTTCATTCTTGAATTTTCTAGTGAATTCACCCTGTGTGAACACACCTCAACTGAGTAAGGCCTCAATCACACGTCCTCAATCGGGGACAGCACTTTGTGCTTCCTTAGTGGTCTGAAGCTCACAGACCACTATATTCTAGATAGTGACCTGTGCCACAATTCCGGGTCTGTACTAGGATCTGTCCCTTAGTTTTTGCAGCGCCGATCACAGAGATGCGTGAGAAGGCCCATTGAAATCGATGAGTTTTAAACTTTGCAAAATTTGACCATAATCAATTAAAGACGACACGTGAATGATGTCCTAAAGAGCTCAGAATGGGGAAAGTATAAACCACACACTCACCTGACACCAGTGCAGTCCCTACTGTTCTGAGCTTACTGTTAGCCATCCTGACATGCAGGTTATGTCCGATCAGGTGATCACTAGCTGCAGCAGAAACTCTCAGACAGTGATACTCTGAGTTGGCATTTTTTGTGTGTCAGGACACGGAACTGTAAGCGGTCAGTAGCAGAGCATCATATGAGTTCATGTTCTTTTCTTTAGATCTTATCCTAAGCACTATTACATATAAAAGTGTTTATTGGACAGCCTTTTTAACATCCATATGGGTCTCCCACTTGTTGGGGAGGGGACAACATCTCCCCACACCAACCAGGATTTGTAGTTTTTTTACTGTATCTAATAGGAAGGAAATGTGTCTGAGTATTTAAATGGATGTAGGGTTGCAGTGTTGAAGTAACCAAATGGTATCCTTCTGATTTTCAATCCTATATTTTTTTTCAGATGACTCTGCCGAATTCAACCTGGTGAACAATGCTTTGCTTAGCATATTTAAGATGGATGCGAAAGGTAAGTGATCATCTCTGTGTTGCTTGTGACCATTGTAGAGTAGAAGTTTGTTTACATAAAGTTGACCTGGCAAGCATTCGACTATGTTCACACACATCATTTGTCAGTCTCTTGGATTATTGGATTTGGATTATTTCATAAGTAGAGACAAGCGTGTCTATACTGCATTTGACTTCTTCAGACACTGGTAATCAAATGCTGATTTCAGGCGGACCTGAGCATGCCCGAGATGCGCTTGTCTGTGGCAGTTAATGACGATCCATTGGTGTGCATGCAGATGTCTAGCAGTTTTTCAGTAGGACAAGAGAATGTGGTGTTTTTTTTTTTTTTTTTTTTTCCTGTTGGTACAGGATATGGTTTTATTGTCCATAACATTGATGGAGATGTTTGTTCTGTCCTACTCAGGTACGTTGGGAGGTCTGTTTAGCCAGATCCTTCAAGGAGAAGATATAGTCCGTGAGCGAGCCATTAAATTCCTCTCTAGTAAGCTGAAAACCCTTCCTGAAGATGTTATGACAAAGGAAGTTGAGGATCTGATTTTCTCTGAATCAAAGAAGGTAAGTGGTAACTGGTAATAAAGGGGGGGGGGGGTTAGGGTGGTATATTACCTGGATATTCCATCAGGGTTCTGTGACATTGATGTTATATGTAGAGATGAGCGAATCTACGGTAGGAACAAAGCAAATCGCTTCATTCCTATCGGGATCCTCATCAGGCTGCAGGCTTTGAAGTCTGCTCTACTCCATGCCGTTCCTCCTGGGTTCTGGGAAAAGATGGATACCGACTTGGAAAACTTCACAGGACTGAATTCATCCTTTTCCAGCACCCGGGGAGGAAGTGGCAGGGAGCGGATCACACTTCAAAGCCTGCAGCCGGATGAGCAGGATCCCAATAGGAACGAAGAGTTTTGCTGTAGATTTGCTCATCTCTAGTTACATGCTACCTATATATTGTCTATCCTGAGACTGGTCTTTGAAGCATTTATACGTTTACCCAGTGTTTTGTATTTTTGGCGTGTGGAAGCTTGTTACTATATGATTTCATTATTAAAATTTGTTTTCCTCTTAGGTTTTGTATGACGTCACCGGAGAAGAGTTCGTCTTGTTCATGAAAATCCTTTCTTCACTGAAAAACCTACAGACAGTCAGTGGCAGACAGCAGTTGGTGGATTTAGTGTCTGAGCAAGCAGGACTGCATCAGACTCTGAACCCAGCAGACCCAGACTCCGTGGACCGCCTGCTCCAGTGTATGCGTCAGGCCGTGCCACTGTTTTCAGTAAGTTTCCAATGCGGCTACAATGTTCTCCAGGCATACTCTCCTCCTTTATCTGTCTTTGAGACACACACAATACTACAAATGAGTTTTGTACCTGTAGTGGGACCTATGCATAATACACTTTGGTCATTGGTTTCCCTGACAGTGTCTGGACAACCTCTTCAGTATGCAAATATATTGCTACTATTCATTGTCCTTATTCTTATAATGCAGATCTTCTGTCTTTTCACTTGTAGAAAAACGTTCACTCAACCAAGTTTGTGACCTATTTCTGTGAGAACGTTCTGCCCATTCTGAGTACTCTGACCAGTCCAGCTGAGGGCATTGATGTCCAGTTGGAGGTAAGTAATAGCGCTTTGTTTGGTGGGTTGTAGTCACTTTGTCTTTGATTAAACCACAAAAAAAGCAAAAATATTAAGTAAAACAATCCCTTTGCTTATGCGTAATAAGTTATATTGCAGTGTAAGGAATAATGTGTGCCCTAGTAATTGTGGATTGCTTTCTTTCAGGTATTGAAGCTGTTGGCTGAGATGAGTTCCTTCTGTGGTGACATGGAAAAAGTAGAATCAAACTTGAACAAGCTTTTTGATAAGTTGCTGGTATGTAGTGAACATCATTTTATGTACATATTAGAGACATCTGCTCCATACATATGTTTATGCTTAGTTTCCTATCCCTTAAATGGGATATAAAGATCTGCAGGGTTCTGTGTGTGCAATGCCAGTGTTTCTATGCAGCATCAAGATTTTGTTAACTTTGCTGTATGTGTTCCTGTTTGCCTAGTATGTGATACTAGATATAGAAGCTAGCACTGTTACATACCATGTGAACATCATAGACCTGAATGTGTTTGAGGCTCCACTTACCTGGTTTACTGTAATCATACTCACCACTATGAAGTAGTCAACCAGCCTTTCTATGGCTGCCTGCAGTCCAACATTACTTTGACTATAACCAATGGTATATTTCGGGCTGCAGCTTTCTGCGAAGAACAGCAGAACAGAATGGCTCAAACACTAGTAGTCCAACGAAAATGTTTATCAGAGTATTTATTGTATTGCCCCCCAAAAGATATACAAATCACCAATATACACTTATTATGGGAAATGCACATAAAGTCCAAGAGCTGTGCGGGCTGTGGCTGCTGGCGAGTATGATGGTGAGGGACACAGTGCACTGGAGGGACACTTAGCATCCCTTTGCCATCATCATCATCTCTAGCAGCCACAGCCCGCACAGCTCTGGGAGTCGGGCCGTGACATCGCCATGTTATCCAGGAAGTGAAGCCTTGATGCAGTAGTAAGTGCAGGGAAAAACACTTTGTGCATTTCCCGTAATAAGGGTATATTGGTGATTTGTGTAACTTTTGGGGGGCAATACAATACTTTAATAAAAATTTTCACCGGACTTCTCCTTTAATTGCTACGCAAACTAGTAGCTGGGCTAAAAGCTTCTTGTGAGCAAACAGTGCTTGTACCCATGAATTTGACCAGCCTAATGGCAATATGCACAGATATAATAGGGATATTAGGTGACGCCAAAATAAAGGGGATACAGCATCTAATTGCTGCATTGTATAATAGATTGCTTATATAGAGCCTACATATTCAGTATTGCTTTTCTATTGTGGAATTGACAAGCGATCATAAAATGGTCCCTGCTGATAAGAACCGACAGGATACATAAATGGGGCTGAACTGCAGAAACGGAAACAGTCCAACTAGTTTTTTTCAGGTTCAGAGCCAGACTCCTGGATCGTACAGGTGGGGCCTGTCTTGTTAACTATGTTCTGTCATCCTCTCATTGATCTTTGCTCTTTGTCACTATACAATTGCAGGAATACATGCCGCTTCCGCCTGAAGAAGTAGAAAATGGGGAGAACTCTGCAAATGAGGAGCCAAAGCTCCAGTTCAGTTATGTAGAATGCTTGCTCTTCAGTTTCCATCAGCTTGGAAGGAAGATGCCAGACTTTCTGATTGGCAAAGTCAACGCAGAGAAACTGAAAGACTTTAAGATCCGGTAAGCTGTAAATGACCAGGTGTGAGCTAAGTTTTAGGGTTTCATCCAGGATGTCACATGACACATCTTAATGTTTGCTTTCTAGGCTACAGTATTTTGCCCGAGGACTCCAGGTCTACATTAGACAGCTCCGCTTGGCTCTGCAAGGGAAAACTGGTGATTCACTGAAGACAGAAGAGGTAAAAAAAATTAACTACTTTAGATGCTGTATAGTTGCAATATATGGTGAATATTTTAATACCACCCCATTTTACAAGTCCTATTAGGACAGTCTTTTTTTTTTTTTTTTTCCAAAATGTTTATTGGGTTTTCCAACAAAAAAGTGAAAATTGACATACATAAACAGAACATGGCGTTTACAAATGTCCACTTAGGACAGTCTTCAGACACTCCCTTACTGACCAAACACTGCTCAGAGCTACTCATGCTAGGAAAGCAATCAACTCTAAATCATGCCTAGAGCTGAAGGGTCAAGGATGCTGTGCTGACCCTCAGGATAGTTGCCTCCTGCCTTGAGTTATGTGCATGGTTTAGTGAGTTAAAGGGGTACTCGGGTACTTATAATATGCTATATATCCTGCAGGAAGTGTTTTATTTACATTCAGATACAGTGCTCTCTGCTGCCACCTCTGTCCATGTCAGGATCTGTCCAGAGCAGCAGCAAATCCCCATAGAAAACCTCTCCTGCTCTGGATAGTTCCTGTCTTGGCCAGAGGTGGCAGCACAGAGCACTGTGTCAGGCTGGAAAGAATACACCACTTAGAGCAGCTGATAAGTACTGGAAGACTGGAGATTTGTAAATGACAAATCTGTGTAACTTTTTTGACACCAGTTGATCTGAATTTTTTTTTTCACTGGACAACCACTTGGTAAGTGTGTAAATAAACAATTATTTTTAAATATGAGACAGCCCTTCCATCAAGTTCAAATCACCCCATTTACCATTCTATATACAAAACAAATTTAAATATTTTAATATATATAATGTGGGCGTAATCGTCCCATCTAGTAAAGTATAACAGTAGTTTTCCTGTATGGTGAACGGTGTAAATGGGGAAGCTGGGAAGAAAGAACAAAGATGGCAGACTAAGGGCCCTATTACACTGTACGATTATCGTGCGAAAAATCGTTATCGTTCAAATTTAAACGATAATCATTGTGTGTAGTTGCAGGCAATGGTCGAAAAATTGTTCGTATGTTGATCGTTTAAGATCTGAACCTAAAATTATCGTTAATCGTTCGCAGTAATTTCACATTTGCGCGCTCAAGTTCCGCATTTTTTTTTACTAATCGTTCAGTGTAATTGCACATTATCCATTGTTTTGCTGGGATCAGAAGGAATATACGATCATAGTAACGATTATAACGAACGACCATCCTTCCGTGTAATATGGTGAACGATTTCAGGTTAACTATAAACAGTCTCGTTTACGATCGTTTATCGTTAGTCGTTAAAAATCGCTCCGTGTAATAGGACCCTAATCCTTACTTTTTTTTTCTTTTTCTTCCAGAACAAAATCAAAGTGGTAGCCCTGAAAATCACAAACAATATCAATGTTTTGATCAAGGTAAGTTGTTGCTGCAGCAATATATTTATATGGGGGAAGCTGCATATGCATTTACAAAGGCATTACACTTAAACATAGTTCCTTCAATCCCCTTTTAAGATTTCCCTGTATAGATGAGAACATGTCTAGGTCCTTACAGACATGAACGTGCCGTTTGAAGGTTGATGCAGCCCTTTGGCTGCCTGCAAAACATAGATCTAGTCATATTTTCCAGGACTCCCTAGGGCGGCATCCGGCTTCTTGAGCTTGAGTTGCGCTCACCTCTAGTCTGGAGGTCAGGCCTATAGTGATCATATAGGTATTTTGCTTTCAGTGTACAACACCTATTTGCCTGTTAATGCTTAGAAAACAGACACAATGCCTTTGGATGCCTTTTAATCGGGATGTTTTTCTCCCAGTTTAATTAATTTTGGGTTTTTAATTAATTGGGATCAGTCATATGTATAATTACATTTATTCTTCTGCAGGATCTGTTCCATAACCCTCCATCCTACAAGAGCACTGTCACGCTGTCTTGGAAACCAGTCCAGAAGGCAGATGTTGGGTGAGTGTTCCTGAAATTGCCTTTTCTCGTGCGTCTTATTGGGGGACACAGATACCATGGGTATAGGCTGCTGCCACTAGGAGGCGCTGACACTAAGAGAAACAAAGAAAGTGACTCCTCCTGAGCAGGATATACCCGCCCACAGGCACTGAGCTAAACCAGTTTAGCTTAGTGTCAGTAGGAGGCAGACACAGGTCTGGGTTCTCCAGACCAGTTTCTTCCTTTATGTTTAGTTAGTTGGTTTTTCTTTTTCCTTCTAGGTTCTATGGATTCTTGGGCACGGTGGGTTATCTAAAACTCACCCTGATCCCCCCACTATGCGACCAGGGAACAGACCATAAGTGTAAATGGGCTGTGACCCCTCGGTCGCCACCGGCCGGCAACGTGACACCAGGGCCCCAGATCAATCTGGTCGCCTTTCTGCGGACTCTGTATCCGCACAGCCCCTTCCCGCCTCGCCCCCCAAAGCTTGGCGCGTTAAGGTGAGGCACCCACCGGCTGAAGACGACAATGGTGAGTATGTGCTCCTATATGGTGAGTATATTCCCCCTGCCCTCCCTCCCAGGCCGCCATTTTACTCCACATAGGCAGCTCTCCCTCTCCAGTCACTTGCAGCCCTCCCAGGCAGATGCTCCTCTCCCCTCAGTCGGTAGCAGGCCAGCCCTCTCCACCATTTTATTCTTATTTGTGTCTCTCTCTGGGTGCCATGGGGCGCACTGTGAGGGATGTTCCTCCCCTGACTGGGTGCTGCGCAGCTTCCCGCACTTTTCCTTTCATGTGGCTCTAGAGACCATACTAAAGGATGCTCCGCCCCTTTTCCCTAAGCCCCGCCCCTTACCGGGTGCCGCGGCATCCCGCCCTTTTTTCCCTATATTGTGGCTCTCCAGAGTACACACAGGGCTACCTCCGCCCCCTCCCGATATGCCCCGCCCCCTTTCGGGCGCTGCGCGGCCCGCCTCATTTCTACTTATGTTTGGCTCTCACTGGAGCCTGCTCTGAGGATGCCCCGCCTTCTATAGGCCCCGCCCCTTCCGGGTGCCGCACGGCCCGGAGAATTGCGCCTTTTTTCAACTGTGGAGCCTGCACTGGAATGCTCCGCCCCCTCCCGGTAGGCCCCGCCCCCTTCGGGAGTCGGGTGGGCCGCAGCATCCCACCTTAATCTTACCTGTGGCTCTATGTGGAGCCTTCACAGTAAGATGCTCCGCCCCCTCCCGGTAGGCCCCGCCCCTTTTCGGGTGCAGCGCGGACCGTGGCATCCCCCCTTTTGGCTCTCTCCAGAGCCTGCACTGAGGGATGCTGCTTCCCCCTCCCCCTGCCATGTGTATGTGTGTGTGTGTGTGTGCGGTCTCCTGATGGAGCTACCACACACACGGCCCTTCTATTCCAGCAGCTTGGGACACTTGATGCACCTCTCCTGCCACCTACTGGTGGAAGTGGTTATTACACCATTACATATATGAGAATGGCTTGCATCATGTTTTATTATGGCCAATGTTCCATATAATGTTCCAGCAACCCTTGGTCTGCAGATCCAGCATTTTTGGTGCTGGTTGACCCCTCTGTGTCAGATTTTATATATATATAAGATTACATTAATACTTATATACAGACACTCTGGTTCCCCTTCAACCACATACGCACAGACACATTCCCCATCACCATACAGTGTTTCTGTGCCCTCAGATCCTTCTGCTCCATGGTGTCACAAGTAGGACACTGCACCAGACACGTTACTTGCTACTAGACGGAGTTTACTGTGCTCTGAGCAGAACCCTCTGCTACATGGTGTCACGAGAAGTTCATGGAACCAGACACGTTAACCGCTATCCAGGCGGTGTATCTGTACTCTGAGAACCCTCTGCTACATGGTGTCACGAGAAGTACATGGAACCAGACACATTACCCGCTATCCAGGCGGTGTATCAGTGCTCTGAGCAGAACCCTCTGCTACATGGTGTCACGAGAAGTACATGGAACCAGACACGTTACCCGCTATCTAGGTGGTGTATCTGTGCTCTGAGCAGAACCCTCTGCTACCTGGTGTCACGAGCAGGACACGGAACCAGACACGTTACCTGTTTCCAAACAGTGTATCTGTGCTCTGAGCAGAACCCTCTGCTACACAGTGTCACGAGGAGTACATAAACCCAGACACGTTACACGTTATCAGGGTGGTGTATGTGCTCTGAGCAGAACCCTCTGCTACACGGTGTCACGGTAAGTACACGGAACCAGACACGTTACCTGTTTCCAGACAGTGTATCTGTGCTCTGAGCAGAACCCTCTGCTATACAGTGTCACGGTGAGGACACGGAACCAGACACGTTACCTGTTTCCAGACAGTGTATCTGTGCTCTGAGCAGAACCCTCTGCTACACAGTGTCATGGTAAGTACACAGAACCAGACACGTTACCTGTTTCCAGACAGTGTATCTGTGCTCTGAGCAGAACCCTCTGCTACACAGTGTCACGGTAAGTACACGGAACCAGACACGTTACCTGTTTCCAGACAGTGTATCTGTGCTCTGAGCAGAACCCTCTGCTACACAGTGTCACGGTAAGTACATGGAACCAGACATGTTACTCGCTGACAAACGATCTTTGAGCAGAACACTCTGCTACATGGTTTCACAAGCAGGACATGAGACCAGACACATTACCGTTCCTAAGGGGACTACTGTGTTCTCGAGGCAGAATCCTTTGCTAAATGGTGTCGCAAGCAGGACATGGAACCAGACACATTACCTATTACTATGCGGTGTTCCTGGGCTCTCGCAACAGAACAGTCTGCTACATGGTTTGTCAGACAGGTTATGGGACCAGACTCATCACCCATTGCCAGTCGTTGTTCCGGTGTTACTCAGAGCTTCCAGTCCTGTCACTCACATCACCCATTAGCGGGCGGTGCTTCAGACCTGCCTCTCATCTTCATGACATAGATACCTTTACTACATGATGTCACGGACATAGAACTGGACATGTTACCCCCTCCCAGGTGGTGGTACAAGGTTATTCAGAGCTCTGCCCTCTGCTGCACGATATAGCTCCAACTACATTACCTGTAGTTCTGTGTGCGCAGATTGTGGTAACCTGTTACACAATGTAATACACCACCTTCAGGTCTGCTCACTATCCTGGTGATGCTAGGCAGTTCTCGTATCCAGTCCTCATTTACATAGGGACACAGTCCTGTTCTCTTCCCTGCTCCCAGAGCACACACTGTAGGCTTCTGTTTACAGGTCTGACCAGGCACGTTACCTGCTTCCAGTCCAGGTATTTGTATCTCTTGAATGCTGGTCCTCTGTTACTTACTGCTTGCAGCTACTCTGCTCGTGTTACCCTGTATATTACCTTTCATCCTCGTAGGACTTCCATAATCTGTGCCTGTCACTTCAGGGGATCATCATAGGGTAACTTGTTACTACACCATGTTGTCTTCTATATGTTTCCACTAACAAGTCTCATTACCTGCTCTCAGGCAGTGTAACCTTGTTGTATTCCTCTTGGGCTGTATCCTTTCTAAAGCCCAAGCATCCTGCTACGTGTCCCACTACACAAGGTACAGGACCCCTCATTTTACCTGCCCCCGGACTGTTGGACTCTCATACAGGGTGGTTCTTTCTGGTCCTCTGAGTGGCCGGCAGCATACAGATCCGGTCACTTTCATCCTGGTACTGTCAGGGTGGTTCTTCTGTCCTTGGTCTGGGCATAACTACCATGTTCTGGCATTTGTCTCGCTGGCTGTTCCCCAGTAGTATGGCTTGTATTGCTTAGGCCGTCCCCTCTTTGATCTGGGTGAAGTGAGGCCTCTCGGCTCCTCAGGTAAAACAGTAAAGGGTTTCTTTTACCCCTGGTGTGTGTATGACATCAATTGCCTACATGTCTATCACAGTGCTACTTTAGGACTTCTCCTTCTGCATCTGCCTATGGCCAACATGGCAAGTATTTAGTCTTCTCTCTTAGGCAGCTGCAGTCTCACAGGGTGAGGATTTCCTGTTTACTGCCTGTACGGTTTCTCTACCGTCCTAAGCATAGGTGTATGGTCTCTTCGTGGTCTAGCTTCTCCAGGTGTCCTTGCTTGGCCATACGGACTATGAAGCGTTGTTCTCAGTTCAGGGTTTTGCAGTGCTCCCGCTTACACCATTACTCCTTCTCCCTGGAGTAATGCACTGTTTTGCATGACCCCCCCTATCCTGGGTTTGGGTTTTTACCACTCAGTCAGAAGATCTTCAAGCAGCCCTTCCCTCCTCCAGGAGGATGGAATATTTAGTATAAGTATCCTCCAGACGACTGTTATTCCGTAATTGCTTCTTCCGACAGGCGGGTGTGGGTTTCCGACCCTCACTGGCCTCTATGAGCACTCCTGCTTGACTTCCTTGTCCTTGGTCTTCTTGTTGACCGGCCATGCTCTCCAGACGGGGCTCCCAGTCCCCCTCCCTTATCTTGTCTCCCATGTGGATTCCTTGAGAACTTATTCCCTTAAAGGTTTCCTCTCCTTGGAAACAGGGTTGTTCACTGGCCCATGTCTGGCCCTACCTTTTATCGTCTCCAAACCTATCGCATTCTGGCAGGACTTACATTTGCTGTTCTGCTCTTACCAAGCAAAGTCTCCGCTCACCCTTTGAGGCGTTGGTTTCTGGATCTAGTTTACATATGGACTCTAGTCTATGTATTACCTGTTGTGCCCATTGTCCTGTGACAACTCCCATGCCCATCAGCCTTACCTTGACCTCCCTTCACAGTTTTCTTCTGGGACTCCAGGCTCTCGAGTACCTCTAGGCTTCTTGGAGCAGAGTGTTTTATATGATCGACCTCCCTTCTAAGGCTCTAACAGCCCATGGAGTTGTTTTTTCCCCGGCTTACCAGCTTTTCTCTGCTCCTCTTTTCTGTTGGGCACTGCGGGATACCAGGTACTACTGTACTCCTTCCAGGACAACTTACTCAAGATTCTGATCGCGGTTTTTCCTTCCTCCAGCTCCTTCCTTCCCTGGACTGCTTTATGCTTGGACAGCTTTATTCTTCTTATTAACATGTGTTTCTCAGATGGGATAACTCATATCATAGGCCATGGCTTCTCTTGTGCTCAAGTTTTGTCTTCTCAGTGAAGACTGTACTCCTAGGCCTATGGAGTTTCCAGCCTGGCCATTCTTCCCTGCTCCATAGTCAAGGACGCAGCTTTTCCTGCATCTCATGTGGCACCTTCTATGAGAGACGCTCAGTCCTCTCTCCTTTATTTGACGCCTTAGACCTCTATGTGCCATGAAACATTTTCCAGTCTCTCCCGTCTTGGTTGTATTTGCCTTTTATTCTGTTTTACCTCAGAGTAAGTCCCTGCTGCCTGTGGTCCCCCACTTGGCTGGGCGTCTGCTTTTTTTTTTTTTCCCCCACATCTAGCCTACTAGTTCTGTTGGACTCAATGTTACATCATGTCGCTGGCTTCCAGGATGGACACAACCCACTCTTGTCTGCTGTGCAGCACATTGCTCCAGGGAATAGACACTCTTTTTTTCCTTTGCTGCGGACCTGTAGGGGTTTTCTCTGATGCATTCAGCATCATCCCTTGCTCTCTTCCTAGTTGATGGTTGTGTTGGTGCTATTCTGTGCCTTCTCGCCAAGCGCTCTTGTCTAGCGGTTATCTTTCCCACCCCATGGACTGCTTTTGGACGTCCCATGGTATCTGTGTCCCCCAATAAGACGCACGAGAAAAGAGGATTTTTTACTCACCGTAAAATCTCTTTCTCGTAGTCTTCATTGGGGGACACAGCACCCACCCATTTTCTTTTGGGGTTTTTCCTCGGTATGGTAGTTTTCTCAGTTTTTGGTGTTATTTCTACTTTACCTGTTCTTGACTTCTACTACTGCTCTTGTACAAACTGGTTTAGCTCAGTGCCTGTGGGCGGGTATATCCTGCTCAGGAGGAGTCACTTTCTTTGTTTCTCTTAGTGTCAGCGCCTCCTAGTGGCAGCAGCCTATACCCATGGTATCTGTGTCCCCCAATGAAGACTACGAGAAAGAGATTTTACGGTGAGTAAAAAATCCTCTTATCCTGTATTACTGTTTCTATCTGTATCTATGGCTACAGATTGTGCATCTTTGTTGTCTTGCTAAGTAATGTTATGGGTGTTTGATTGTATTACTTTAACTTTAACATGCCTTTCTATAACATATTTAAAGTGATACTGTCGCCCCCTCTTACACTCTTTGTTTCATCGATGGACAGTGTCACCTAGGCAAGGGCTTCACAGCATCTCCTGGCTGGGGGAGAACCTACATGAGCCATGCATAGTCGACACAATCCACCAATGAAATTAATCAATTTTAGAACAGAAAAAAGACGCCGAGTTTTATACAAGTATACATTGAATGTGCAACATCTAAGCTTGTGGATGGTGCGGGGAACCACATATAGAGTGTGTGTAGAGAGGGTTGACAGTGTCACTTTAATAAATCCTCTTCTCTGTCTGGTTTGTTTGCTGCTGCTTGTTAGCTTGCCTTTATTTTAAAGGAGACATGACAGGATCTGTACCTGTCACATAACCCCCCAGGTGTCATGGTTGCTATGGACTGTGGCATCTAAGGGGTTAAACTAGGTTCAGATAAAAATCCGAACCAGGCAGGGGTTGGCTGTAATATGCAGCCAACATCCATCAAATATGGAGTAGGCTCAGCTCCTGAGTCTGCTAGGTATCGCCTCCCTACATGTATGATGTAAGTCTACATTATGTGGAGAGGCAGTGATACTGAGTTCAGTGGTTTGGGAGCATTGGCTTCTGTACCAGTAATGGTTAAATGCACTATAAAGCTGAAGGCAGTGGGCCACCTTGCACAAATGATGTAAGAGGTTTGTTTTTCTGTCATGTTCCAAAGGTGAGTCAACATAATGTGATCGGCATTAGAGGCAAAACAGAGTGTTCCCACATCCGTATAAAGAGCGTCTATAAATCTCATTGTACCCAGTGTCAGATCTGTTTTCCTGGGCAGTGGTGCAGATCATGGGTTGTAATGACATAGTAATAGGCATGCAGGTATGGCTTTCTACAGGTTTATTCAGGATCCTGTGTCCCAAATGTGAGAAACATAACTGTCAGCATATATATATCTATCTATATATCTCTCCCAGCATACCATTACATATATAGCCCAGCATACCATTATATATATGTACAGACCAGCATACTAATATATACGTATATATATTGTATACAGCCCAGTATACGATTTGCTTTCCCCAACCCCTGGTTTCAGTGGTAACTCATTTTAAGGCTGTAAGAAATCACTTCCCCTAAATCCTTCTTTTCTGAAGTCTTTACCAACACAGTGGACCACTTATCTAGTAATGCCAAATCACTTTCCATAATACAATATTTTATGCATTTCAGTCAAAAGAGGTCAAGTGAAGACACGTCATCATCTTCTCCTCCCAAAAAGCCTATTGCAGGACCAAAGAGGGATTCCAGACAGATCTATAACCCTCCTAGCGGGAAATACAGTGGAAGCTTGGGAAATTTCTCTTATGGTAAGTGGCATATGTCAACCTATAGGGACATTAGAAGAGTTAATCCCAACACACATCAGGTAGAATTCTGCTTACTTTATTGGCATAACAAGTGCAGTATGTACAGGAGTACATGTACATACTGCATTTGTTATGCCAATAAAGTAAGCAGAATTCTACCTGATGTGTGCCGGAACTCTTCTACTGATCTTGGGACAAGTCCTACCACGCGCACCATCACCGTTACAGAGTGCAGTCTTCTACCACCATACCAAACCTATAGGGACAGACTTACTACTGGAACTGGGTCAGCATTCTGGAATAATGTCCCCCAATGCTATGGATCCATGGCAGGATCATTAGGATGCATTGTTTGACTATAATATAACCTGTACTTACAACTATAGCTCAAACTTCCTAATACTGTGAGGCTGAGTTCACATTATCTGTGATAAGGTCACAATTCCTGGCCCAACTGGTGGGTATGATGACCTGAACTGTCGTTCATTAGACTCACATTTGGACCAGGAATTGTGGCTTTTCATACAGATCAACATATGCCTGTGTTACACTTCGGCCTCCTCGTATTAGGAACTTTGGGCCATAGATGTACATATATTGGGCTACAGACCTATCAAAATAGCCTTGTGTCAAACAGGATAGTATCTGGACAGGGTGCAGCTTTCTAATAATACAACTGAACTTGTCCAGATTCTCCATGTTTGTTGTGGTGAAGGCAGCAGGAACGCTGTTAGAGCCCATCCTGTATATGTTATCCCAGAAATGTATCCAGCCTTGTATAGAAATGTTAACGTTGTGTTTTAGCGTGCACTTTCCTAACCATTTCATGCCTGATTCTGCAGAACAGAGAGGAGGTTTCCGTGGAGGCCGGGGGAGAGGCTATGGAGGACGTGGGAATCGCAGCCGAGGCCGAGTGTATTGATGTGGACCCTTAAGCAGAAGAGCTGCAGTGTTCACTGCAGTAAGGCTGGACTGCTGGTCGCCTCCTGATCACCTGCCAATGGCAACAGACTTTTTAACATGACAAGCGTTCTTTCTACCTTTGTATGTACCGACCGTTTTTTTTTGTATTCAGACGTCGCTGCAGTTTCATCCACTCATTCGCTGCACATCCAGGACCCTGAACTGCTTCCATGGAGGATGGTGTGCAGATCTTCTAATCTTCTCCAGTTACAGATATCTATAAAAAAAATATATATATATATGCTCTGGTTTTAGGACTTTCAAGTGAACTTTGACATTTATAGTCCATGAATCTCCAAGGGCAGAAACCCTTTTACGTCACAGTGGAGATATGGTTTCCATTTCTAAGTCCTTAGTAGTTTCGGTTCATTGCCAAAGCCTTTATAACAAGGACCTGCGTGTCTGTGAGTGCACAAGGTACAGCGCCATGCTTCCATTATTTTTTTTTTTTTTAAATTTGTTAATTTATTCTTTCACAGTAAAGCTGTGGCACTACAGCGTTTCTTTGTGAGCTTTTATATTTTCCTGCTCCTGTCCTGTATACTTTATACCCCATGGCCATTTCTACAACAGCTCGGAAGCATCTGTTATCTCTTCCCTACATGTTGTTCTTCCATAGAAATGACTGAAGCTGCCTGTTTTTTTTTTAAGTGGAAAAATATATTGAGGTTTGACACATTGAGCGGATTTTTCTGCAATGTTTATCCAGCACCGTAGACGTTCTCCAATCATTCCATCCGCTGCTTTAGCATTAAAATGCCTTTATTGCAAGGAGGAACGTATGGTTATGTGTTCTGTGATGCTTCTACTGTGACTGTCAAGGGATATGTTCTTGGAGGATAGATCGGCACAGAGGCTCTCCTCTGCTGCGTGTATAGGTATAAGGCATTCTCAGTGTTAATTGGTGAACATGGCAGTTCTGGCCATGGTAAAATTGTGTTCCTGGCTAAAGGGGCAGTCGAACATTCTATAAATATGGGTGATGTGCTATGGAACGGGATTCCCTGTATAATCATTCTAAAGCACATCATCGGTATTTACAGAATGTGTGACTGCCCCCTCAAAGTAGTATTCCCATGTAATGAAGTTATACCCCATCCACGGCCGATCCTACTGCGGGGATAGAGCAGCCTATAAGGCCACTGTACATAGCAGAGTGATGAACGTTGTAACGCTCTGTGTGGCCTTGTAGAGACTGGGATCGGACACACATTTTAATCCAGAAAGTGTTGTCTTTATTCTTTATCAGCAGTCAGAGCTGCACTGATCATCCTCTCTCCTACCCTGTAGATAGGGGGAGACTATCCCTTTAATAAATGAATGTAAGCAGTCTCTCGGCCTGGCCTCTTTAGCAGTAAAACAACTGTACACTCATCTGGTAATGGTAATACTGCAGCGATGCCTTAGAACACACGTACAGTCTCAGGACTAACCTAACAGGCGTCTATTATCAATCAGTGTCATGTACAGCTCCCGCATGTATCAGTCTCTGTTCTGTTCCGATACAGAGCTCCAACCTTGCTGCATACAGTCAGATGATAACATTGTGGCTCCATTCATCATGTCCTTATGAGTAGGAAAACACTGCATGATATTTCTTAGGCTGGTTAACCCCCTTTTATCACTTTGTGAGCTGCATTGTGTCAGAAAAACAAAACAGAGTCTGGACGGCATGTTGGACATGGTTGATGTAAAAATCTAATGCTCAGGTAGCTAGTGGGATAAGTTAAAGGGGTTATCCAGACTTCGAAAAACATGGCTGCTTTGTTTGAGGAGCAGCAACACTTCTATCCTCAGTTTGGGTAAGGTATTGCAGTTTGGTTCTATTGAACTGAATGATGCTTTAATACCGCACACAACCTGAGGACAGGGGAGGTGCTGTTTCTGTAAGAAGGTAGCTGTGTTTTTCTTAGCCTTTGATAACCCCTTTAAGTGTCTTACGTTTTGGAGAGGCTTTGATAAGAATTGAACAGGTATATGCACTAGATCAGGGATGGGGAACCTTCGGCTCTCCAGCTGTTGCAAAACTACAATTCCCATCATGCCTGGACAGCCACAACATTGGTGACCTTTGTGATACGGGATTAACCCTTAAAATGTCAGTCAAGAAATTAAGTTGACAACTTAGTTGAACAGCATACGGCCGTGTATAACGCAGTTGTAATGTGCTAGCGCTAAGGCTTCTTAAGTGACACATGGACCACGCATGGGTTTCCTAGCCACATAATCTGAAATGAGTAACAATAAGGAGAAACCTTGTGCTCACTAAAAAGTCCCTACCAGTCTGTATCGACATGTGACTACAACAACCAATCGCCAGCTAAGAAGGAAAGAAAACTTTGAAGGATTAAAGGGGTTATTTAAGATTAAGAAACATGGCTGATTTATTCACGAAACAGCACCACTCCTGTCCTCAGTTTGGGTGTGGTATTGCAGCTCAGTTACACTAAAGTTAATGGAGCGAAGTTGCAATACCACACACATCCTCAGGACAGTGGTGGCACTGTTAATCCTTTAAATCCTATATTAGTCACTTCCACCGTATATACTGTAGGGCAGTGTCCCCAGTCTGTGCTCCTCCAGCTGTTGCAGAGCTATGGATGATGGGAGTTGTAGTGGTGTGGCAGCCGCCTCCTGACAAGGTCTTTGCTTTTATTCTCTGTTAATTTATAACTACAGTTAGTCCTCTTCCTTCTCGTCCTTTGACCTGTTACCTTCCTGGCAATGTATGACGTCACTGCAGTTTTCTGTTGATGGAATGTGTGTGGTTTTTATTTTTAATTATTTTCATCTTTGATCTGTAACAAGTTCCATGTGCTGGAATAAATTTGTTTTATAAGGTGTAACGCCTCATTGTACTGCTGTAACATCCTCCTCTCTTCCTTCCATCTAACTCCAGTCTAATCTTATCTCTGGTGTCCGGCTAATCCACCTCTCCCCTCTGACATTCCCTTCACCGGCTCCCATTGCACAATGAATCTACTCTGAATTATTGACCACAGTACAGGGTCATCCACACCCTGCCCCCTCCATACATCTCTGACCTGATCTCCCCATACAGCCCCCCATGTAATCTCTATCCACACCCTGCCCCCTCTATATCTGACCTGATCTCCCCATACAGCCCCCCATGTAATCTCTATCCACACCCTGCCCCCTCTACATGGGGGGCTGTATGGGGAGATCAGGTCAGATATATAGAGGGGGCAGGGTGTGGATAGAGATTACATGGGGGGCTGTATGGGGAGATCAGGTCAGATATATAATCTCTATCCACACCCTGCCCCCTCCATACATCTCACCTAATCTCCCCATACAGCCCCCCATGTAATCTCTATCCACACCCTGCCCCCTCTATACATCTCTGACCTGATCTCCCCATACAGCCCCCCATGTAATCTCTATCCACACCCTGCCCCCTCTATATCTGACCTGATCTCCCCATACAGCCCCCCATGTAATCTCTATCCACACCCTGCCCCCTCTATATCTGACCTGATCTCCCCATACAGCCCCCCATGTAATCTCTATCCACACCCTGCCCCCTCCATATATCTGACCTGATCTCCCCATACAGCCCCCCATGTAATCTCTATCCACACCCTGCCCCCTCCATACATCTCACCTGATCTCCCCATACAGCCATACATGTAATCTCTATCCACACCCTGCCCCCTCTATATATCTGACCTGATCTCCCCATACAGCCATACATGTAATCTCTATCCACACCCTGCCCCCTCTATATCTGACCTGATCTCCCCATACAGCCCCCCATGTAATCTCTATCCACACCCTGCCCCCCTCCATACATCTCTGACCTGATCTCCCCATACAGCCCCCCATGTAATCTCTATCCACACCCTGCCCCCTCTATATCTGACCTGATCTCCCCATACAGCCCCCCATGTAATCTCTATCCACACCCTGCCCCCTCTATATCTGACCTGATCTCCCCATACAGCCCCCCATCTAATCTCTATCCACACCCTGCCCCCTCTATATCTGACCTGATCTCCCCATACAGCCCCCCATGTAATCTCTATCCACACCCTGCCCCCTCCATACATCTCTGACCTGATCTCCCCATACAGCCCCCCATGTAATCTCTATCCACACCCTGCCCCCTCCATACATCTCTGATCTGATCTCCCCATACAGCCCCCCATGTAATCTCTATCCACACCCTGCCCCCTCTATATCTGACCTGATCTCCCCATACAGCCCCCCATGTAATCTCTATCCACACCCTGCCCCCTCCATACATCTCTGACCTGATCTCCACATACAGCCCCCCTTGTAATCTCTATCCACACCCTGCCCGCTCCATACATCTCACCTGATCTCCCCATACAGCCCCCCATGTAATCTCTATCCACACCCTGCCCCCTCTATATCTGACCTGATCTCCCCATACAGCCCCCCATGTAATCTCTATCCACACCCTGCCCCCTCCATATATCTCACCTGATCTCCTCATACAGCCCCCCATGTAATCTCTATCCACACCCTGCCCCCTCTATATCTGACCTGATCTCCCCATACAGCCCCCCATGTAATCTCTATCCACACCCTGCCCCCTCCATACATCTCTGACGGCAGGGGAGCTCTGGCTAGGGGATCCGTGCTGCCATCCTCCTTCAGAACGCGGCACGAATCGTGTGAAGCCTGGGTCCTATTCCATGGGCCGATGGGTGCCCGAATGTAAACGAGCGCCGATCTGCTAGATCGGTGCTCATTTACCGGCCCGATAATTGTTTAGCGAGGGCTGCAGGGACATCATTACCGATGTCCTTGCAGCCCTTATTTAAACACTATACCTTCACATGTTGCAGGGCTTCTCCTGCACTTCTCCTTCATCGCGGTCCCAGCTTCGGTGCAGCCTGTCTGAGCTGACAGGCCGTGGCGGTCCTGGCCAGTGATTTGGCTGAGCAGTCTGTCAGCTCAGACAGGCTGCACCGAAGCTGCTGCTGCTGCGCGCAGGACTGGGAGGAAGAAGGTGCGCAGGAGAAGACCTGCATCATGGTTAGGTAATGTATGGTGCTTGTGAAATCGTTGGTTGCCGGCCGCGCATCACTATTCCACTTTCGCCCACCATCACAACCTTCAAGAGCATGCAGTTTTTCTTGGATTGTATATTAACCCCTTGTTATGTACAGCATTCTGCAATAAAGGGTGCTTTAAAAAACAATTTAATATATCATGATCAGGGCTTAATCTCTTAAAGGGATTATCCTAGATCAGGAAAAAAAAAAAGGGTACTTTCTTGCAAAAACAGCACCACCCCCGTTGTGAGGATGTGTGTGTAGTATTATAATTAAGCTCTATTCACTTTAATGGAAAAGAGATGCAAAATCCCACCCAAACCCCTTATGGTACAGTTGACTGACCTGCAAAACTACAATTCCCATCATGCCTGGACAGCCAAAGTCCAAACGTGCTGGAGTATTAGCAGTATTAGGTGATGGGGTGACGTGGGTCGGGCAACCAAACTATGTGTCATTGGTCTCCGACACGCAGTCACATAACTTTCACATGGAGGAAAAGCGGCCAAACCGGTTCTATTGAGGTCAATGCTGGAAGCCAGGCTGATGGTTGTGACGCAGCCGCATTCCTTATTACTGGCCGAGATACAACATGGCCGTTGTTGGCTTTGCGACACGTCATGGCTGTGGTCAGATGCAACTTGCATTCATGTTAAGCCTAAAAACTGGGATACTGTGCGACGTGCCCTGTATGTCTATCAACAGATACAACGTCCCAAACTGGCGAGGCCCATCAGACGGCCGTGGTGCAGCAGCTATTTGGCCACGCTACATACTGAAGATTGTAATGTCGCCTTGTGTCGTCGCATTTTATAATGTGAGTCGCTGCAAGTGACCTAACTGCTGGGATATTGGTCGCATTGATGGAAATGAGCGCAGATATGTGGTCGCTGTACTGGGTCCATGTTGGAACCAAGAGGTCACCTCAACCTATTGCCACCATCTTTGGTCAGATGTCATATATCTTTGGCATTGGTAACAAATTCCATTTTCTAGAGCTCTGCATGATGTCTATACAGTGGCATGCGTCTTTTCTCCGTTACTGCTGCCGCACCTGTACAGCCGCACGGTCACCGCCTCTAATTCACAGCTTTTTATGGCGCTTCCTTTAAGTTTTTGCCTCTACCAAGATGGCGGCCGCGCTACTTCCTGTTTCCTCGTGTGCGGCGGAAGTGATGTCAGCGGGAAAGATGGCGGAGAGCAGAAGCGGGCCGCAACATCCCTACGAGACCGGAGAGCAGGCGGGTGCGGTGCGGACCCCTCAGGGCTGGGCCTGTGTGCTCGGGATCCTCTCCCTGCTCTGCGCTGTGGGGCCCTCAGAGGCCACAACACACTGGGTGGTGACGGAGGACGGGAAAATCCAGCAACAGGTAAGAGACACCTGACAGGGAGGGGTGAGGAGGGGAAAGAGGCACAGGGCACTGACAGGAGGTGAGGAGGAGGCACAGGACACTGACAGGAGGTGAGGAGGAGGCACAGGACACTGACAGGAGGTGAGGAGGAGGCACGGGACACGGACAGGGAGGGGTGAGGAGGGGAAAGAGGCACAGGACACTGACAGGAGGTGAGGAGGAGGCACAGGACACTGACAGGAGGTGAGGAGGAGGGGAAAGAGGCACAGGGCACTGACAGGAGGTGAGGAGGAGGCACAGGACACTGACAGGAGGTGAGGAGGAGGCACAGGACACTGACAGGAGGTGAGGAGGAGGCACAGGACACTGACAGGAGGTGAGGAGGAGGGGAAAGAGGCACAGGGCACTGACAGGAGGTGAGGAGGAGGCACAGGACACTGACAGGAGGTGAGGAGGAGGCACAGGACACTGACAGGAGGTGAGGAGGAGGCACGGGACACTGACAGGAGGTGAGGAGGAGGGGAAAGAGGCACAGGGCACTGACAGGAGGTGAGGAGGAGGCACAGGACACTGACAGGAGGTGAGGAGGAGGCACAGGACACTGACAGGAGGTGAGGAGGAGGCACAGGACACTGACAGGAGGTGAGGAGGAGGGGAAAGAGGCACAGGACACTGACAGGAGGTGAGGAGGAGGCACAGGACACTGACAGGAGGTGAGGAGGAGGCACAGGACACTGACAGGAGGTGAGGAGGGGAAAGAGGCACAGGACACTGACAGGAGGTGAGGAGGGGAAAGAGGCACAGGGCACTGACAGGAGGTGAGGAGGGGAAAGAGGCACAGGGCACTGACAGGAGGTGAGGAGGGGAAAGAGGCACAGGACACTGACAGGAGGTGAGGAGGAGGCACAGGACACTGACAGGAGGTGAGGAGGAGGCACAGGACACTGACAGGAGGTGAGGAGGCGGCACAGGACACGGACAGGAGGTGAGGAGGAGGCACAGGACACTGACAGGAGGTGAGGAGGAGGCACAGGACACTGACAGGAGGTGAGGAGGGGAAAGAGGCACAGGACACTGACAGGAGGTGAGGAGGAGGCACAGGACAGGGACAGGAGGTGGGGAGGAGGCACAGGACACTGACAGGAGGTGAGGAGGAGGCACAGGACACGGACAGGAGGTGAGGAGGAGGCACAGGACACGGACAGGAGGTGAGGAGGAGGCACAGGACACGGACAGGAGGGTGAATAGGGGAAAGAGGCACAGGACACTGACAGGAGGGTGGGGAGGGGGCACTGACAGGAGGGTGAGGAGAGGGAGAGGCACAGGACACTGACAGGAGGATAAGGAGAAGGCACAGGACACTGACAGCACAGGAGGATTTTCATTTTTTTTTTTACAGCGTAGTTCTCAGTTGTGTAAATGTGTGTGTATCTCTCTCTCTCTCTCTCTCTCTCTCTCTCTATATCTATATATATATATATATATATATATATATATTTATATTTATATTAAAATGAAGCAGGTAGACGGCACTCCAGTAAAGTAAATAGGTGCAGGTTTATTCACCCGTATACGTACAGCGACGTTTCGGCTCAAAAACTGAGTCTTTCTCAAGCAAGTACAAAGTGTCATACATGTGATATTTATACAGAAGGTAACACCCAGAGGGGTATGTCTCTCAATCAGTGATGTCATACATAAACAATGAAAAATTATATACATAAATACATTCATCTAGTGCAGTCACGTGAAAAATGTATACATAGGTATATACTATATTACATAGCGATCCCAGTGAAAAATCTATTGCGCATAGAAGATCCCTTCAAAGTCCTCAAATGTACAAAAATAACAATTGTCCATCATAGTAACGGTTAATCAGGAGGTCGGACTTCACTCACCGCCCTTCTGTGCCGCCAATCCTATTCAGCCGTGGCCATGCTTCATTCAGCGTGTAAACAAGCGGAGTGCGCAAAACAGGATGTACGCAATGTTATGGCTCCACGTGACCACTTGCGATCACGTGACACACTGCGCGCATGCGCTATAACATCATCCCCTGCCGGAGCGCCATCTTGGAGTAGGGAAAAACTCTCCGGTGCCCGAACTGGGTAAAGGTGAATAATGCAAAAGACTAGAGGGAATGAGAGATGAACAAGACGTGCCTCCCAATTTCTGAGATTGTCACACATAGCATAAGCATACATAGCAGCAGAGACGATCTCAGAAATTGGGAGGCACGTCTTGTTCATCTCTCATTCCCATTATTCACCTTTACCCAGTTCGGGCACCGGAGAGTTTTTCCCTACTCCAAGATGGCGCTCTGGCAGGGGATGATGTTATAGCGCATGCGCGCAGTGTGTCACGTGATCGCAAGTGGTCACGTGGAGCCATAACATTGCGTACATCCTGTTTTGCGCACTCCGCTTGTTTACACGCTGAATGAAGCATGGCCACGGCTGAATAGGATTGGCGGCACAGAAGGGCGGTGAGTGAAGTCCGACCTCCTGATTAACCGTTTCTATGATGGACAATTGTTATTTTTGTACATTTGAGGACTTTGAAGGGATCTTCTATGCGCAATAGATTTTTCACTGGGATCGCTATGTAATATAGTATATACCTATGTATACATTTTTCACGTGACTGCACTAGATGAATGTATTTATGTATATAATTTTTCATTGTTTATGTATGACATCACTGATTGAGAGACATACCCCTCTGGGTGTTACCTTCTGTATAAATATCACATGTATGACACTTTATACTTGCTTGAGAAAGACTCAGTTTTTGAGTCGAAACGTCGCTGTACGTATACGGGTGAATAAACCTGCACCTATTTACTTTACTGGAGTGCCGTCTACCTGCTTCATTTTATTGTATTATCTGTGGAGTCGGGGGTCGACTGCCAAGGACGTGCACCCATCGGCTGGAAGCCATTTGACTTTAAGTCTGCACAGTGCTGTTCAACCCAATTATTTTTTATATATATATATATATATATATATATATATATATATATATATATATATATATATATATGTGTGTGTATATATATGACTCGTGGTCTTCAGTATCACAGCTTGCAGTCAGTGATTTGTTAGTAGATATTTTCTGTGACATCTGATGTCTGCTGTGGTACTATTGCGGTGTATGGTCCTGCATTATGGCTGTGGGTTTTCATTCTGCTGTGAGAATGTAGTGACAAGACATATGTAACTAATCAGTCCATACTTACCTGCCTGCCCTCCTGCTAAGGTCTCCAGGACACCACTCACTGATGGCCCACTCACTCAGCCAATCACTGGATGCGGTGGGACAGTGGAGTGATTAGCTAAGTGGGCCGTCAGTGAGTGGTGTCCCAGAGACTCAAACAGAAGGGTGGGCAGGTAAGTATGGCAGCTAAATGGCTAAAGGGAACCTGTCACTAGGTTACATTCTGTTGCCTTAAGGAAGAATAGACTAGTGACAGAAATGCTAGATAGAGTGACGTATTACTTATTTTCAGCCTTTCTCCTAATATGCCGGAGAATATTATTGCCAAACCCCTTTCCATCCCCTGATTGACAACTAAATGCCTATACACAGCCTATACACAGCATGGATAGATAACTGCCAATTAGCAGCTGGTGGAGTTTTCTGTTTCTCATGAATATCCAGGACTACTGAGCTCATGCACATAATGGAGAGGACTACTTATTGTCCATGTTATTCAGGAGGAGATCTCTGGATCAGCTGCACAGAACAATGTAAGTGATACATCATTCTGTTCAGCTTCTCTGTGTGTGGGAAACATACACTCTGTACTACTCCTCCCATCATCTGCTTAGAGTATGAGCAGATGATGGGTAGTACCAGGCTGATCCCCATCTGCATAACCACCCCACATTCCGCCAACTAGCATACATCCCTCCATCCACCAACCGCCACCGTACTCATGAGAGCCACGCTTACCCCCGGCAGTTGATGAGAGATGCAGGGGTGACATCAGGCGGCTCTCGGCAGGACGCAGGGGGCGGTGGTGGTAAGCGTGACTCTTATCATCTGCCGGGGGAAAGCGTGGCTCTCATAAGTGCAGTTATGGTGATGGGGATTGGCCTGGTACTACTTCCCCATCATCTGCTCGCAATATGAGCAGATGATGGGAGGAGTAGTACAGTGTGTATGTGTCCCATGGGTGTTGCTATTGGTTACACCCTTCGTGAAAGTCTGCACTTAGTGTAATTAAGTGGTGATGAAGGTAGTGATAAAGTTTTGCCACTAGATGCCGCTGTTTCAGATATTTGTACTCAGATGCTGCACAGCTGAAGTATGTAAAGGGTTATTGTTTATTTGTGTGTCACATGGATCTGTGAACCTATGGGACTCCGTTCTTCTTCTGTCCTTTCACCTCTCTCTTTGCTTCTTCTATTGCACTCTTCACCCACTCACTGCGCACCTTAGATATGCTGAGGAAGGAAGTCAAATGGGTGGAGGAGGTGCATGAGTCTTTCGTGTTGGACGTTGTAGGGGAAGGATGCAAGCTAGAAAGCTCTCTACAGTGGTCCTCTCCGGGCCCTGGCCCTCTGCCAGGTCCCATACTCTCAAGCAAGTCAATCTAAGTCAGGTCCCCGTATGGGTAGGAAGCAAGACAAGACACAGCTAACAGTTTCTCCTCCTTTTACTATACACAACACTATGCAATGTTAAACTCCTACAAGAGAGGACAAGTCAGAGATCATCTCAACCCACGCCGTGGACTAGGAGAGTCACAGTGCAGGACAGTATCCACAGACAACAGTAAGCTAGCAACTGATCCAGATAGAGCAAAGTTGCAGTAAGCCTAGGAACTCTATCTTGCAGTGTGGGTGTCAGCAGGGAACCCTCAGCATTCTGCTCATCCGGGGTGAGAAGGTCTGGGGCCTTGTGTCACCCGACACTGGTGGGCATTAGGTAATGTGAAGACCCAAAGGTCAATACACGGGCACTAGTATTCTCCTCTTCTTTTAAGTATTCTTTTACCTCATCTTCCAAAATCCCGGCAGAGCACAGTACTACTTGGGTTGGAACTCTCACGACATCCTCCTCTCTGCTACTCTGATTCTTTGTATCTCTCAACTCGCTACTCAGTCAGCACGACTGTACTCCTCCCTGTATCCCTATCACAGATCTGGTTGCTGTATTTTCAAGTGTCTTATCAAGTGCTTTATCAAGGGAACTATCTAGTCTATTGCACCCTGTCAAGAGAAAGCTTATTTATGAGAGACTCTATAATTCTTCACCTCACACCAACACAGTGTTCACCACATCCTTGGGACTTTTCCCCTTTCAGTGGGTTGCAGTGCCAATAGTCCAGGAAGGTCACTACACCACTCTGGCCATCTGTGACTACACTAGCAGCCCAACAGGACACTCTCCACAAGGTACAACCGGCATTCTAAACTACAAGCAGGCGTGCCATCACACCTGTGTGCCCAAACGGCACTGGCGTCACAACATAACATCTTAAGGCCCGGCTGTATCTCGGCCGACCACCACCTGACTGGAGTCACACTTCACCACATAGCAAGTGACCGGCCGCTCCTTCGATATAACACCTACAGAGGTCACCACAAACGCACCGAGCAGGGAGGGAGGGGGGGAGGTAGTTAGATGCACAGGCACCTCTCTCCCTCGCTGCTCTGTGCCGTCTATCTCCCTCTCTCCCGGTGTGAGCCTGGTCATCGGCAGCACAGGGTGAGAGGGAGATGCCCTGTGTCCCTGTGATAGTGTCACTAACACCACATTACATATAGTTGTATATACAATACGCTACATAGACCTTTACATATAGTGCGCCCACTGCTGGACACTCCATAGGAATTACACCTGATTCGTGACGTCACAGTTTTTTAGAGAAATTGAAGCCTGTCGGATCTACTAAATTAAGGGAAATAGCCATATATGTGCATTTCCCATAATTACTGTACATTAGGAATTTGTCTATTTTTCCATAAGTGATAACATATTAAAAAATACTTTTGGCCGGACTTCTCCTTTAAACTGTATGGCACTCCATAGCTATAAGTAATAGTGCTGGTGATGTAATAGTATAAAAACAATAAAATAGCCATACTTGCCTGTCTGCGCTCCCCCAATGCCTTCTGGTACCAGTTTCGGTCTCCCGTTCAGCCAATCGCTACATTGTTCCTCCGCGACCTGTGATTGGCCTAAGCGGGGATTAGTCAGTCCTAGTCATGTGAGAGTTACGGCGACTCCTGGTATTGTACTTACTGCTGTGGGTGACCACACGGTGTCCCCCTATGGTCTGTGATTGTGCTACAGCTCACTGTTTACCCCTATGTCTGTGATTGTGGTACGGTTCATTGTTTACCCCCGTGGTGCTCATGAATATCCAGGACTAAAAATATCACTCATGGGGTTAAATTGGGGGGGAACAATTCTGCAATTTTTTGGTAGTTCCCTGTACGTAATGCCCTTTATGGTAAAACTGACGTGATATCTTTATTCTATGGGTTGGTCTGAATACGGCGATATGCAGTTTATGTAGCTTTTCTAATGTTTTACTATTTTTATCAACAGCAAAACTTTTTTTTTGCAAATAGGTGTGGTTACAATGGCCTTATTGTGACTTAAAGCGTTTCTATATTTTCATGTATGGGGTGTCATTTTTTGGCGCTATGATCTCTAGTTTTTATTAGTACCATATTTAAGTAGATGAGACGTATTGATCACTTTTTATCAATTTTTTAAAAATTTAATAAATATAATCAATTCTGGTGTTTTTTTTTTCCACTTTTTGTTTAAGCTGTTCACCGTGCAGGAACAATATTGTTTTATTTTAATAGATTGGACAGTTGCGCACGCTACGGTATATTATGTTTATTTTTATGTGTTTTATTTATAAAATGGGAAAGTTGGGTGATTTAATTTTTATTTGGGGAGGGGCTATGGTGTGTTTTTAAAAACTTAAATTTTTTTTTTTAAACTTTACGCTTTTTATGTCCCTATAGGGGTCTTTAACATTTTTACATTACATTATACACACTGATCATTGCTATGCCATAACATAGCATCGGTTAGTGTAATCTGCGATCATTGCCCATATACATGGATCGCCGATCTGACTGCCGGGAGGAAGGTAAGAGACCTCCGGCAATCAGATAGAACAATCGGATCAATACCCTGTGTGGGTCCCGATCGGACAGTCACTGTGTTAAGTGCTGCAGCAGTGATCACAGCACTGCAGGGGTTAATGACGGACGAGCCGGTCCCCACGTGCTTTTCTAACTATTCTTATTCATCATCATGATTGGTTCCCTTTAAAGAGACTTTGTCAGTAGGTTAAGGCCCTATTCCACGAAACAATTATCGTCTGTACTCGGTCGATCGCCCGTGAAATAGAAGGCAACGATCAGCCGACATTGTTCATGGCGGCTGATCATTGCCTCGTTTGTCTTTCAAACATGTTGAAAGCCAAAACGACTCATACAGCAGCGATCTGCTGCCATCGCTCCGCGGTATAGGAGTGTCTGCAGCAGACTGATGCTGTATGCTATGGGCTGCCCGGACGATCTAGCGATCACCCAGGCAGCCCCCCGCACCTCCCCGCGCCCCCTCCTGCACTCACCCGCTGGCTGCTGCCGCGTGGAATAGCGACAGCAGCGAGCGGGGAACGAGGAGCAAACGAGCGCTAATAGCTAATTATTTTTATCATGAAGAAGCAGTTTACATCAGCTACATCACCGGGCTATCTCCAGCACTGACCTCTCTGACCTCTGAATACCGGCTTTCACACAGGTCCCGCTGTGTAATCCTTTATTCTCTGCTGCCAACTAAGAATATAACTACTATAAGAGACCCACATGACCGCAATTAGCAGGAGACACCTGAGTGCACATGGTTTTAATCCCTCCTGTTTTTTCCCATTCTGTTTGCTGCAGCTATGGTGAGCGCAATACCTTATCCAGACTTGTGCTGCTTGGGGGCGACCTTCTTCGCCGGCGGTGCTGGCCGGGTTCTGGTGTGGTGTTTTTGGGTCTGGTCCTGTGGCATGGGGGTCGCAGGGCCGTCCCATGGCCCCCGTTCCCTGGCTGTGCACGCCTGCGGGGTTGGTGGCCACTGACTGGCACGGTGTGGACTTAGTGTAGGGACCCATGTGTATCAGATACCGGCACGAGGTACATGGGGCAGTATGGCTTGATCAATTCATACACAAAATTCTGATGTGTTTTTTATTTAGCCAAGCGGCACTAGTATCAGCCATAGGTGTGAGGTGCAGCACTCTGTTTCTTCCCTGAACCGCATTTTGTTTCTCTCTTTTCTCCGTGTATTGCACTCCTCCTGGTGAGACCCACATGACCGCAATTAGCAGGAGACACCTGAGTGCACATGGTTTTAATCCCTCCTGTTTTTTCCCATTCTGTTTGCTGCAGCTATGGTGAGCGCAATACCTTATCCAGACTTGTGCTGCTTGGGGGCGACCTTCTCCGCCGGCGGTGCTGGCCGGGTTCTGGTGTGGTGTTTTTGGGTCTGGTCCTGTGGCATGGGGGTCGCAGGGCCGTCCCATGGCCCCCGTTCCCTGGCTGTGCACGCCTGCGGGGTTGGTGGCCACTGACTGGCACGGTGTGGACTTAGTGTAGGGACCCATGTGTATCAGATACCGGCACGAGGTACATGGGGCAGTATGGCTTGATCAATTCATACACAAAATTCTGATGTGTTTTTTATTTAGCCAAGCGGCACTAGTATCAGCCATAGGTGTGAGGTGCAGCACTCTGTTTCTTCCCTGAACCGCATAACTACTATAATACTGCTCCTATATACAGGAATATAACTACTATAATACTGCTCCTATATACAAGAATATATCTACTATAATACTGCCCCTATATACAAGAATATAACTACTATAATACTGCCCCTATATACAAGAATATAACCACTATAATACACAACATGGAGAGAAAGGAGCGGCTGCACATCCCATCTATGGCTGATACTAATGCCGCTAGGCCTATTTTAAAACTCAACACCAGGGTGTCTGTATATAATTTGATCAAACCATAATAGCCCCGTGTACCACGTGCAGGTCCCCTGGTTCACACGGGTCCCTACGCTAACTCCACACCGTGTCGGTCAGTGACCGCCAACCCTGCAAAGCGTGCACATACAGAGAAGGGAGGCCATGGAACGGCCCTGCAACCCCCATGTCACAGGACCAGACCCAAAGTCCCAGCCAGCACCACCGTCGGGGAAGGCTGCCCCCGAACACCACAAGTATAAATATGGTATTACACTCACCACCACTGCTGCTCACACAGAATGGGGAATAATTGTACCATATAACCATATTCACACTTGTGTTGTTTGGGGGCAGCCTCCCCCGCCAGTGGTGCTGGCCGGGTTCCTGTGGGGCAGCTTGGGTCTGGTCCTGTGACATAGGGGTTGCAGGCCAATTCCATGGCCTCCCTTCCCTGCATGTGCACGCTTTGCGGGGGTGGCGGTCACTGACCGACACAGTGGTGAGTTAGCGTAGGGACCCGTGTGAACCAGGGGACCTGCACATGGTACACAGGGCAATATGGCTTGATCAAATTATATACAGACACCCTGGTGTTGATTTTTAAAATAGGCCAAGCGGCATTAGTATCAGCCATAGAGGGGATGTGCAGCCGTTCCTTTCTCTCCATGTCATAACTACTATAATACTGCTCCCTATGTACAAGAATATAACTACTACAATACTGCTCCTATATACAGGGATATAACTACTATAATACTGCTCCTATATACAGGAATATAACTACTATAATACACGAACTGGAGAGAGTGGAACGGCTGCACATCCCATCTATGGCTGATACTAATGCCGCTAGGCCTATATTAAAAATCAACACCAGAGTGTCTGTATATGAATTGATCAAGCCATATTGCCCCGTATACCACCGCGCAGGTCCTCTGGTCCACACGGGTCCCTACGCTAACTCCACACCGTGTCGGTCAGCGACCGCCAACCCCGCAAAGCGTGCACATACAGGGAAGGGAGGCCATGGAACGGCCCTGCAACCCCAATGTCACAGGACCAGACCCAAAAAGCCCCACCAAAACCCAGCCAGCACCACCGGCGGGGAAGGCTGCCCCCAAACGACACAAGTATGGATATGGTATTACACTTACCATTGCTGCTCTCACAGAATGGGGAAGACATAGGGTCCAGACATGTGAGCACAGGCATATCCTGCTAATTTTGGTCATGTGGGTCTTACAAAGGAGTGCTAGCTGTTCAGAGAGGGAGAACTGTAAAACACGAACTGGAGAGAATGGAACGGCTGCACATCCCAACTATGGTTGATCAATTCATACACAAAATTCTGATGTGTTTTTTATTTAGCCAAGCGGCACTAGTATCAGCCATAGGTGTGAGGTGCAGCACTCTGTTTCTTCCCTGAACCGCATTTTGTTTCTCTCTTTTCTCTGTGTTTTGCACTCCTCCTGGTGAGACCCACATGACCGCAATTAGCAGGAGACACCTGAGTGCTCATGGTTTTAATCCCTCCTGTTTTTTCCCATTCTGTTTGCTGCAGCTATGGTGAGTGTAATACCTTATCCAGACTTGTGCTGTTTGGGGGCGACCTTCTCCGCCGGCGGTGCTGGCTGGGTTCTGGTGTGGTGTTTTTGGGTCTGGTCCTGTGGCATGGGGGTCGCAGGGCCGTCCCATGGCACCCGTTCCCTGGCTGTGCACGCCTGCGGGGTTGGTGGCCACTGACTGGCACGGTGTGGACTTAGTGTAGGGACCCATGTGTATCAGATACCGGCGCGAGGTACATGGGGCAGTATGGCTTGATCAATTCATACACAAAATTCTGATGTGTTTTTTATTTAGCCAAGCGGCACTAGTATCAGCCATAGGTGTGAGGTGCAGCACTCTGTTTCTTCCCTGAACCGCATAACTACTATAATACTGCTCCTATATACAGGAATATAACTACTATAATACTGCTCCTATATACAGGAATATAACTACTGTAATACTGCTCCTATATACAGGAATATAACTACTATAATACTGCTCCTATATACAAGCATATAACTACTATAATACTGCCCCCTATATACAGGGATATAACTACTATAATACTGCTCCTATATACAGGAATATAACTACTATAACACTGCCCCTATATACAAGAATATAACTACTATAATACTGCCCCTATATACAAGAATATAACTACTATAATACTGCTCCTATATACAGGAATATAACTACTATAATACTGCTCCTATATACAGGAATATAACTACTATAATACTGCCCCCTATGTACAAGAATATAATTACACTACAGCTGATATAATTACATGTATCTTTGGATGATTCCTCTGCTATCAGCATGTGGTTAGTGTCTCTCTCTCTCTCTGTCCTCTCTCCATGTATCTCACTGCTCTCCTGTGTTGCAGGTGGACTCCCCTATGAACCTGAAGCACCCTCACGATCTGGTGATCCTCATGAGACAGGAGACAACTGTTGGTTATCTGAAGGAGCTAGAGGTGACTTTCTTCTCTCTCCCCTGTGGTGTCTCTGACCTCTTCCCCTGTTTCTTGCTTTTCACCTGTCGGCCTCTTATTCCCGCAGAAACATCTCGTCGCACAGAAAATTCATATTGAGGAGAATGAAGATCGGGACACTGGTCTGGAGCAGAGACACTACAAAGATGATCCCGATTGTGTCCTGGCCAAAGTGCCCCTGGGCGATATGGACCTGTATGACGGGACGTACATCCGGCTCGAGGACAAGAATATCAGGTACTGTGTCTATCACTGCTGCTCCTTTGGCTCTGTGTAGTTATGTGTTTAAAGGGTTAGTTCAGCAGAAATTTTAAAAATATCCAGTCTTATCAGCTGCTGTATGTCCTGCAGGAAGTGGTGTATTCTCTACAATTTGACACATTGATCTTTGCTGCCACCTCTGTCTATGTCAGGAACTGTCCAGAGTAGCAGAGGTTTTCTATGGGGATTTGCTGCTGCTCTGGACAGTTCCTGACATGGACAGAGGTGGCAGCAGAGAGCACTGTGTCAGACTGGAAAGAAAACACCACTTCCTGCTGGACATACAGCAGCTGATAAGTAGAGGAAGACTGGAGATTTTTTTTAATTAAGGTAAACTACAAATCTTTGGCCACCTGCCCCCTCTTATAATTATCAATATGGGGGCAGGTGACTGGTGCTTGGGGCAGTGCTCCCTCCTAACTGCTTACCGGCAGAAGATTCCAGCATAACTAGCACTGCAATGGCGCAGAGGATGCAGGTAATAGACTTTCTTTCATCCTCAGCGCCCTGTGTTAGTTATTTAACCTGCTGATACTTCCCCTTTAAGGCCCCCTTCACGCTTACATGCCCATTTGCCCATGAAAAAAAAAAGCATACTCACCTGCTGCAGCGGTGCTTCCGGTCGGCTCCTCCCGCTATCTTCTGGCTCTGCAAGCGCACAAGTGATGTCACTCGTGCGACACAGTGCTGGGGGCAAGGGAGCACCCTCTTGTGGCCAGAGGCATAATGCTGTCTCTGGGTGATTGACAGGGCTCATTGACAGGGCTGGGAGCCAGCGTCTCCTTTTCCTGTCAAACACCGCGCTGCATTATACTGTGTGCTCTTCTGATTAGGAGCATGTACAGTTAAAGGGCAAGTGACAGCACCCAGATTCCATATGTACATCCGGAGCTGTCCGGAATTCTCAATGTCCCCATAGAGTACTATGTGACAATTTCGGATCTATAATTTTCAGGCCCCTTTCTGACACAGACACCCTTCAGGGAAATTTCCTGAATGGTGTCTGTGCCCAATAGAAACCTATGGATCAGGAAATCTATCCAGATTTTCCTGAAGAGTGATGGGACTTCAAGGGGTAACCCCAAGATTTGAAAAAACACAGCTATTTTCTTGTAATAAAACAGCGCCACCCCAGCGTGCTCAGGTTGTGTGTGGTATTACAATCCAGCTCTACTCACTTCAGTGAGACTGAGCTGCAATACCGTAGCCAAACTGAGGACAAGAATGACGCTGTTTGGAAGAAAGCAACCATGTATCATGACCCCAAATTCTCAAGGATTATAATGAGAACGGTGATATCTTCTTTAATAAATTGGGTGAAAAAATTAACTTGTTCTGTTCTATCCAGAGTGATTCCTGATCATGTTGTTTTCATTTCCAGCCCTGAAGATTACGTGGATACGCACAGTCCCTTACCTCCAGATCTCCAGCAGCCTGACTGCACCCGTATCATAGAGCTTCCTTTCAGCATTCACGCCTTTCAGCACCTTCGGGTACAAACTTTTTGACATTAAACCAACAGTGAGAAGCAATCTGAGTATATAAAGAGGAGCAGCGGCTTATAGCACCTCATCTCGTGTCACCTGTCGTAGCTTAGATATAAGTTATCTGTACCAGTGTTACCCTGTGTTGTATAAATAGAGTTGTAACGTTTTATTTTCTAATAAATAGTTCATAATGGAATGAGCTCCCTCTGGTGGTGGCTGCAGGCAGAGGGCATTTTATCATTTGACCCTACCTGATATAATAAAAGGGCTTATCCAAGGTTAAAGGTAAAAATGTTTTGTTTTTTTTTCAAATCAACTGGTGCCAGAGATTTGTAATTTACTTCTGTTAAAAATCTCCAGACTTCCAGTACTTATCAGCTGCTGTATGTCCTGCATGAAGTGGTGTATTCTTTCCAGTCTCTGCTGCCACCTCTGTCTATGTCAGGAACTGTCCGGAGCAGCAGCAAATCCCCTATAGAAACCTCTCGTGATCTGGACAGTTCCTGACATGGACAGAGGTGGAAGCAGAGACTGGAAATAATACGCCTCTTCATGTAGGACACACAGCAGCTGATAAATACTGGAATACTGTAAAATTTATAATTTTTTTTTTAATAGAAGTAAATTACAAAACTTTGGCACCAATTGATTTGAAATAATAATAAAAAAAGTGGACAACCCTTTAAAAAATAAACGTTCTTGTAAGAACAGCGCCACGTCTGTCCTCAGGCTGTGTGTGGTATTACAATTCAACTCCATTCACTTTAGTGTAACTGAGCTGCAATACCGCACACATCCTAAGGTCAATGGTGGCACAGTAGAACATGGTATCCATGGTAGACAGTTGTACATGGTATCCTATGTCTGTAATCATCCTGTGGTTGACATAATATTTTGCTTCAATTTTTCTGCAGGGAATTCAGGAGAGGAAGAACCTTTCCGCTCCGCTGCTACCTAAAGAAGATGCAATATTTACCGCCTTGTCTTATAAGATGGGGCTGACTATGGATGACATAGGTCATAGAATATATGAGGCCCTTGTTAAGGTAAGGAGAAGCGTGAAGTTACTTTACATCAATGGTCTCCAACCTGCGGCCCTCCGGCTGGTGCAAAACTACAATTCCCATCATGCCTGGACAGCCAAAGCTTTAGCTTTGGCTTTCCAGGCATGTTGGGAATTGTTGTTTTGCAACAGCTGGAGGGTCAGAAGTTTGGCGCCCTCTATTGGCAACCCTCCTGCTCAGGAGTAGGAAACCTTGGCAAAACTACAACTCCCATTATGCCTGGACAGGCATGATTGGAGTTGTAGTTTTGCAACAGCTGGAGAGCCAAGGTTCCCTACCCCTGCTCCAGCTTTTGCAAAACTACAACTCCTATCATGCGTAGACAACCAAGGCAATAGGAATTGTAGTTTTGCTGCAGCTTCCCCCTCCCAATGGTTAGACGACACCTCACCCTATTACTGTGTGCTTTGCAGAATACAACTTCCTGGGTCCTCTATAACATAGCGTCATTTTACTGGAGAATGAAGAACGAGCCGTTCCATGTGGTGGAATGCGCCATGAGAGCACTGCACTTTTCTTCAAGGTAACGCACAGAAAATTAGAGTATAACCTTATACGTCATGATGAGTTATGTGTGTCCTAACACTAGACCACTCCCCCTACAGGCACAACAAGGACGTTGCACTTCTGAACCTGGCCAATGTCCTGCACCGCGCACATTTCTCAGCCGATGCTGCTATTCTGGTTCATGCTGCACTGGATGTGGCTCCGGGACTGGACGTGTCCCCTGACTCCTTGATTAGCCACTACACCCTGGGGAATATATATGCAGTGAGTATACTGTTGGCCTCACTCAAGTGATGACTGTATTATTCTGTAAAATCCATCATCTGATCATCCAGAAATTCTGACTTTAAGTTTCGAATTGTATTTAAAGGGGTACTCCAGCTAATTTTTTTTTTTTTCTTTCGAATCAACCGATGCCAGAGATTTCATTAAGTCTGTTTAAAAATCTCCAGTCTTCCAGTACTTATCAGCTGCTGTATGTCCTGTAGGAAGTGGTGTATTCTCTCCAGTCTTACACAGTGCTCTCTGCTGCCACCTCTGTCCATGTCAGGAACTGTCCAGAGCAGTAGTAAATCCCTATAAAAAACCTCTCCTGCTCTGGACAGAGTTGGCAGCAGAGAGCACTGTGTCAGACTGGAATGAATACACCACCTCCCGCAGGACATGCAGCAGCTGATAAGTACTGGAAGCCTGGAGATTTTTTAATAATAATAATAATAATAATAATTTTGTTTAACTTTTTTTTTAGTCCCATAAAGGGGCTCTGACATGCAGTTTTCTAATCACTAATCTAATATACTGTACTACCCGTATAGTGCAGTGTGTTATTCTGTCAACATAACGTTAATAGGCGATCTAACTGGCCTTGCTGGAGGCACAGCCGAGTAGGCACACATATATATGGCATACCTGGGGGCTTTCATTAGACCCCCTGCTGCCATAGAAATCCATCTGCATCTCAGTGATTGTGTAACCCTGGTGCTGAGGAATGACAGAAGACCAAAAACAGCTTAAAGGAGAAGTCTGGCGTAAATTTTTATTAAAGTATTGTATTGCCCCACAAAAGTTATACAAATCACCAATATACACTTATTACGGGAAATGCTTATGAAATGCTTTTTTTCCCTGCACTTACTACTACATTAAGGCTTCACGTCCTGGATAACATGGTGATGTCACGTCCTGGATAACATGGTGATGTCACGTCCTGGATAACATGGTGATGTCACGTCCTGGATAACATGGTGATGTTCCGCCCTGACTCCCAGGGCTGTGGCTGCTGGAGAGGATGATGGCAGGGGGGTGCTCAGTGTCCCTCCAGTGCCCTGTGTCCCTCAGTGTCCCCCTGCCATCATCCTCTCCAGCAGCGACAGCCCACACAGCTCTGGGAGTCAGGGCGTGACATCACCGTGTTATCCAGGAAGTGACATCACCGTGTTATCCAGGAAGTGACATCACCCTGTTATCCAGGAAGTGACATCACCGTGTTAGCCAGGAAGTGACATCACCGTGTTAGCGAGGAAGTGACATCACCGTGTTAGCGAGGAAGTGACATCACCGTGTTAGCCAGGAAGTGACATCACCGTGTTAGCCAGGAAGTGACACCTTGATGCAGTAGTAAGTACAGGGAAAAAAGCACTTAATAAGCATTTCCCGTAATAATTGTATATTGGTCATTTGTATAACTTTTGGGGGACAATACAATATTTTAATAAAAAAATTTAACCAGACTTTAAACACAATCACAATTTGTCCGCAGCATCTAAGGGTTTAAACTACAAGGATGGAAGGTTTCTCTGCTCTTGATAGGTACAAATGGGTCCCTGCTGTCATGCAACAGTTGTGGTATTCTACACAGTCCCAGGCTACTTTTACCCCACTGACAAGACATCATCTTGTGGTCATCAAAGACTTGAAGGGGTTATCTGGGTAACAAAAACAATATTCTAAATTATCCCCTTTCCAATACCACCCTATGTCTAATATATATGTATAGCCTATCCTGCACCCTCTCCCTGTGTTTGTTTTTTTTTTCTTTTCATACCCGCTCTGGACGTCTAATATTCTCTTCTCCGTGTCCACTCTGACCACTCGCTGCTACCCCCCCTTTGTAGACACAGGACATGTGATCTCCTCTGTGGGGTCCGGGTTAGCTGTCTATTGACTTGGTAACCCAGCCCCCCAGGAGACCTCATCTGCTGATCACTGCTAGTGAATTTTAAAGTGCTGCTTCCTTATACTTACACCTGTCCCCGAGCCTACTACACCCCTCACCACCGGTAAACAGATACCCATTATTCAGCATGTATATACACCCATGCGTGTGTCACCTCTGCTACACCATCAGTTAGTATAGAATACATATTGGGGTAATGTGATGCAAAATAAGTGATAAAACAGTCCTGTGTTACTGTGCAATAGTAATGACAGCAGTGGGCGGGAAAGAAAGCTAAGGGGGGTAAGTACATAAATGGACCAATCAGGGAAATGCATGATGGGAAATGTAGCTTTCTGGCCAGTGACAATTTAAACAATTTGCAGCGGGTACAGTTAAAGAGCCTGGCATAGCACCTGCTGGCACTTGTCCATGTGCTGCCACTGGCCCGGTCTGGCTAGCAGCACATCTGTAATTCTGGACAGATTCCAGATGCACCTATATGGTGCATCTGTTCCAGAATTCCAGACCTATACCCCACGGACATCTTTCCCAATAGGTGTCTGTGCCTGATAGAATGTATCAGGAAATCTATCCGTATTTCCTGATAAGAAATCTGGTTAGATTTTCCTGACTTTTGCTCCAGCTCCCGATCCTGGCACTACCCTTTCCCACGTGTTTCGTCGGTATGAACCTGAATTCATCAGTCCTGCATCATGCTACTTTATATATGTATCCATTAGAGATGAGCGAACCGGGTTCGAGTCCATCCGAATTCGAACGATCGGCATTTGATTAGCAGGGGCCGCTGAACTGGGATAAAGGTCTAAGGTTGTCTGGAAAACATGGATACAGCCAATGACTATATCCATGATTTCCACATAGCCTTAGGGCTTTATCCAACTTCAGCAGCCACCACTAATCAAATGCCGAACGATCGGGTTTGGATGGACTCGAGCATGCTCCAGGTTCGCTCATCTCTAGTATCCATGCTACCAAACAGGAAACAAGGAAGGAGGTGTAACTCACGTGTGAATGCTTGAAAAACATGGCTGCAATGTTGGAAGTCCCAAACCCACATGACTAGTTGATATGTGACCAATCCAAATCCCTTGCTAGTATCACAGCAGAAAATCCAGCCTGTATTTATATGTATCACCAGCAGGTGTCGCCCAAGTCAAGGGAAACACTTACTGTATGCGTTACAAAGGCAGGCATATCCCCATGCACAAATGAGTGTAAAAGTAATCCTACGTATAAGTGCAATTAGTCATAATAATAAAAGAAAGCCGTTCCATACCAGAGAGCATTTTAGGTGACGTGTGAGGTGCAGGGCGGCATCTGACCCACTCCTTACACATAGCGGGACGAGCTCCACTCCTTGCCGCACACGGAGATCCCCGGTCTCTGGAGGAGACCGCAGGGACAGCTGAATTCGGCTGACTGGGTCAGAGGTGATAGTGTTGCTGCAGGTGCTGGGGCTGTACAGCAGGATAGGGAGGGGGGTTTATCACACCCTACCTAGATGGAGGCACAGGGGGAGCTCTGTTACACTGGGAAGCAATACAGTTGTCTCAAACGTCATTAAAATATGATCTGACACTGCAAGGAGAAAAATATACTTTTTATTTAGGGAAAAAAAAAGAAAAAAATTGAGATTTAAATCGAGAATTGTCCAAAAAAAATAAAAAAAATCAAGAATTTATTTTTTTGGCCATAGTGCCCAGCCCTACCAGCAGGTGGAAAAAACTTAAAGGGGTACTACAGTGAAAATCTTTTTCTTTCAAATCAACTGGTTACAGAAAACTATACAGATTTGTAATTTACTTCAATTTAAAAATCTCCAGTCTTCCAGTACTTATCAGCTGCTGCATGTCCATCTTTTACAGTCACATGTAAAATTGCTTCCTCTGTGTTGTAGATGTTGGGAGAATATAATCACTCTGTGCTGTGCTACGACCGAGTCCTCGAGTCTCCTCCTTTCTTCTATGAGGCCGACAAAAGGAAGAAGGCGGTCTTATGCCAGCAAAAGCTGGAGCAGAAGCTGGAGGCACAGCACAGGTGAGCTCTGCATCTGCTCTGTAATACCTGTATGGGGTACATAGTATTGAAGGCCTTATCTGTATACTTCTGTTACCAGGTCCCTCCAGAGGACTCTGAATGAGCTGAAGGAGTATCAGAAACAACACGACCATTACCTGAGACAGCAGGAGGTCCTGGAGAAGCATAAGCTGATCCAGGAGGAGCAGATCCTCAGAAACATCATCCATGAGACACAAATGGCCAAGGAGGCTCAGCTGGGTAAGGCTGCCGTCACTGCTTGCCTGGGAAAAGCTTAGGGATTCATGACCATAGTTTGCAACAGCAAATGGGAGCAGGGCCTAGAAAGCAGCTGGACTCTGTCAGGGAAGGCTTGAGGCTCCGCTGCCCTATGGGTCGGAATGGTCAGGGCTTGGCTGTCCTGCCAGAGGGAAGGGTCGGGGCTCAGCTGTCCCATGAATGGAAAGGTTGGCGTTTGGCTTACTTGCAGGAGGGAATGGTCAGGGCTTCACCTCTCTTGCAGGAGGGAATGGTCGGGGCTTCACCTCTCTTCCAGGAGGGAATGGTCGGGGCTTCACCTCTCTTACAGGAGGGAATGGTCGGGGCTTCACCTCTCTTACAGGAGGGAATGGTCGGGGCTTCACCTCTCTTACAGGAGGGAATGGTCGGGGCTTCACCTCTCTTACAGGAGGGAATGGTCGGGGCTTCACCTCTCTTACAGGAGGGAATGGTCGGGGCTTCACCTCTCTTACAGGAGGGAATGGTCGGGGCTTCACCTGTCTTGCAGGAGGGAAGGTCCACGGTTTGCGTGTCCCATGGAAGGAAAGGGTTGGGGTTTTAGTATCTTGCGGCAAGGGTCGAGGCTTGGCAGTCTTGCAGAAAAGAAGGGTTTAGGACTTATAGCACATAAACAATGCTCTTTATTCGACTTAGGAAACCATCAGATATGCCAAATCACCAGCCGTAAGCACAGCCTGCACTGCCCATGGGACTTACCTGTACGTTACCACCGAGGGGACATCTTTGAAAATGTGGAGCATGTGCTGGTAAGCCGGGGGCCTGTAGAGTCGATGCAGAATCTCTTGTCCATAGACTGCTATTGTGCCAGTCATAACTAAGGATTTCACTTTTATTGTTTGTTCCAGTTTGGGGATGACACTTCCTCGGCACAGATGACATCTATCAATTTAGACCTCCAGGCGAATCAAAGTATTCTGCTGCAGCGCCCCCCAATGCCACGTTCTGCAATAAAAGTCTGGGGATTGGATGCAGCCTCACTTCATGTAAGTTACAACTTAGTATTTCTGTCAAAACAAAAACATAAGCGGATAGCACAGGTTTCATTAAACATAGCTGCTTACTTCCTATAACAGCGCCACACCTGTCTTCTGGCTGTGTGTGGTAGAAAAACTCTGCTCCATTTATTGTAATGGAACTATAATTCCATTTATTGTAATGGAAGCTGCTATAATTTTCTAACCCTAGTTAACCCCTCTAAAGCACATGCTCAGTTTCTCTCTTACAGGTCTCAGCTAATCTCAGCTTTCTAATGTTTTTTGTTGAATTTTTTTTTTAGCAAGAAACAGATGATCTGTGGCCCAAGAAAGTAGATTGTGCCAAAAGGTTCCCAACGGTGCCTCCACCTGAAGAGCTTCCAAAATACTACCTACCTCCTGGGCAGCCTGGTCTGAGGTGAGTCCATATATACAGTATGTAGTTCTTATTGCACATGAGCTTTGACCATGGATGGTCCCAACTCTGGATTCTTAGATCCAGCATTAAACCTTGTCCTATTGACAGCAATAGATTGCTGAGTTTGAGGCCTATTCACCTATAGTGTTCTATTGGGCACGATATCTTTCAGGATTTTTCCTGAAGGGTGTCTGTGCTGTAAAAAAAACTCCTTTAAATTATAGGACATGTTGCATATTTGTCTTGAATTCTGGCACAGTTGTAGGGTAGCAGGTGAGTATGGTTGTTGTAGAGGAGCTGGTGAGTATGATTGTAGGGGAGCTGGTGAGTATGATTGTTGTAGGGGAGCGGGTGAGTATGGTTGTTGTAGGGGAGCAGGTGAGTATGGTTGTTGTAGGGGAGCGGGTGAGTATGGTTGTTGTAGGGGAGCGGGTGAGTATGGTTGTTGTAGGGGAGCGGGTGAGTATGGTTGTTGTAGGGGAGCAGGGGAGTATGGTTGTTGTAGGGGAGCAGGTGAGTATGGTTGTTGTAGGGGAGCAGGTGAGTATGGTTGTTGTAGGGGAGCAGGTGAGTATGGTTGTTGTAGGGGAGCAGGTGAGTATGGTTGTTGTAGGGGAGCGGGTGAGTATGGTTGTTGTAGGGGAGCGGGTGAGTATGGTTTTTATTTTTTTTCTCCTCCGTTTTTACAACCAGTAAACACTGATGGATTCTTGAAGCCTCCTGAAAGTCTTCCTCCTCACTGTTTCCTGACCGTAAAAACGACCACAGAAGGTGAAAGGGGGCCTTACTGGGCAAGGAACGTGATTATTGTTAATTGACAGGACGTTCATTTGTGAATGGGTGCGCGAGCGGTTGCTAGGTATATGATGTATTAGATATATGCAATCTTGAAGTGTTTGCCTTCGTATCCACCTCCTAGTGTCAGCCCGGCTGTCTTGAAGCAGATAGATACGGGAAGTGACCAGCACACACCCGACTGCACTTCTGTCCCTGAAATGCGTAAGAACGAGACTCTCCAGCGTCTGCTAATGGAGGTGGAGGGGCGGCTGGACCTGCAGCAGCTAAAGCCGGACAGAGATGCACAGCAGGTATATACATAGGCGTCTGTCTCATCTCTGTATACACGAGCTCTCACAGTACAGCGTCTCAGTCTCCTGTCTCTTCCACAGGCCCTGCAGTCTCTCGTCAATAACTTCAGCATTTCAGAAGATGAAATGAAGCTTTCCTTATATCTGTCTTTTGCTCAGGTCTGTATAACCGTAAAGTATGGTATAAGATGCACAAGTAATAGTATAAGACTGGTTAGAGGTGTGTGCTGTAGATTTTTCAGGATCTTCAATTGACTTAGGATATGTTATCTGTGTATATTAATGGGGCCTGACCCCTAGGATGCCCCTACTAATCAGAAGAATTAAAGGGCTATGGGGACTTCTCTGCAGAACCCTGTATGGCGATAGGTAGTCCAGGCAAACTTACAAGAAAGGCAGGGGTGGTGGGAACATAATAGTTATACTTACTTGTCCTGGTGTCCCCACCACTCAGGGTCACCCACCAGTCTCCTGTATCTCCTGATTTCTGTGTCATCGCAGCCCCACCCCTGCTCAGCCAATCCATGACTGACCTCTCTGCATTCACTGATTGGCTGAGCGCCTTTGGAGCTGTGATGATAGAGGAGACTAGCAAGTGATCCTGAGTGTTGGCGCTGCGGGGAAACCAGGACAGGTAAGTACAACTTGATTATTGTGTCACCACTCCCTGCCCTCCCTGTAAATGTACATCATGGCGTCCCTAGGAGAGTAGAGAGAGAGGTCACGTTGTGATCCCGCTCTGCACTGGCACTGTCAGAACTGACAGCAGCATTGAAATAAAAAAAAAAAAAAAAAAAGCTATGCCCGGTGGGATAGTGACTGCGTCCTATGATACCAGTGTGAGATGCTGCTCCATTATACTTAACGGCTGTGGCCTGTTCCCAGCTCAGCAGCCCCTAGCAATCGAGCACACATAGCATAGATCAATGCAGTACATATATACTGCATTGATCCCTATGAGCAATCTAGGTAATGCTTATAGGATTTTAAAAAAAAAATAATCCCTTCCTATATTAAGTTTGAATATTGCCCCGTTTTCCTATCTCTTGACTTTAAAAAAAAAAAAAAAGCATAATGGTTATCGCAACATGTGGAATTGCCTGAACAGATCGTGGCACAAAAAATTACCACTCAAATAGCCCCATAGACCAAAAAAAAGCGTTCTAAGGATCAGAATAGAACAATTCTAAAAGATGTTTAATTAAAATAAAGTAACATAAATTGGGTATCGTTGTAATCGTACTAACATGTCAGTTTTACCACAGGTCGAATGGCGGAAAGGCGTCAATAGGTGGAAAAATGCAAGAGCATTTACACTGCAAAACCAGAAAAAAATTCAATGTGTGGTGAAATTGAAAGAAAAAACAAAACGCATTTTGTTTTTTTGGGGGTTATTTGTTGTTACGCCATTCGCCCTGGGGTAAAACTGACTTGTTATGCACGTTCCTCAAGTCATTACGATTACAACGATATGTAACATGTATAACTTTCATTGTATCTGATGGCCTGTAAAAAATTGAAACCATTGTTAACAAATATATGAACCTTAAAATCGCTCCATTCCCAGGCTTATAGCGCTTTTATCCATTTTTTGCGCTTTGATGTGTTATTTCTATCAATACCTTGTTTGTGCATATGCGACTTTTTGATTTCTTTTTATTACGATTTTTCTGGATTTGATGCAACCAAAAATGCGCAATTTTCCACTTTTTACGCTTACGCCGTTTACCTTGTAAGATCAGGAATGAAACAAATTAATAATTAGGGTTATTCCTCCCCTGGGGTTAGGGTTATTCCCCCCCTGGGGTTAGGGTTATTCCCCCCCTGGGGTTAGGGTTATTCCCCTCCCCCTGGGGTTAGGGTTATTTCCTCCCCTGGGGTTAGGGTTATTTCCTCCCCTGGGGTTAGGGTTATTTCTTCCCCTGGGGTTAGGGTTATTCCGGCTGCTGCAGCCAGAAGCAATCAAGTGCTGATCCGGGATCCGCACCTGGACTACCCCTTTAACCCTTTAAGGACATGGCCCATTTTCGTTTTTACGTTTTCAGTTTTTCCTCCTTGTGTTTAAAAGGTCATAGCACTTGCATTTTTCCACCTAGAAACCCACATGACCCCTTATTTTTTGCGTCACTAATTGTACTTTGCAATTACAGGCTGAATTTTTGCATAAAGTACACTGCGAAACCAGAAAAAAATTCAAAGTGTGGTGAAATTGAAAAAAAAAACGCATTTCTTTTATTTGGGGGAAATGTGTTTTTACGCCATTCGCCCTGGGGTAAAACTGACTTGTTATGCATGTTCCTCAAGTTGTTACGATTAAAACGATATATAACATGTATAACTTATATTGTATCTGATGGCCTGTAAAAAATTCAAACCGTTGTTAACCAATATACGTTCCTTAAAATCGCTCCATTCCCAGGCTTATAGCGCTTTTATCCTTTGGTCTATGGGGCTGTGCGAGGTGTCATTTTTTGCGCCATGATGTGATCTTTCTATCGGTACCTTGATTGCGCATATACGACTTTTTGATCGCTTTTTATTACATTTTTTCTGGATTTGATGCGACCAAAAATGCGCAATTTTGCACTTTGGGATTTTTTTGCGCTGACGCCGTTTATCGTACGAGATCAGGAATGTGATTAATTAATAGTTCGGGCGATTACGCACGCGGCGATACCAAACATGTTTATTTATTTGTTTACTTTTATTTAAAACCTGGGAAAAGGGGGGTGATTCAGACTTTTATTAGGGGAGGGGGATTTTTACTATTAACAACACTTTATTTTTTTTTTTTACACATATACTAGAAGCCCCCCTGGGGGACTTCTAGTATATACACTTGGATCTCTCATTGAGATCTCTGCAGCATAGATATGCTGCAGAGATCCATGAGATCGGCACTCGTTTGCTTTCGGCTGCTGCAGCCGAAAACGAACGAGTGCCGAGCCGAGGACGGCGCCATCTTGGACGCGTCCCCGGCCGGCATCAGTAACGGAGATCGCTCCTCCGGGACAAGGTCCCGGAGGAGCGATCTCCCCCACTAGACACCAGGGAAACGTTGCCTCCGATTAGCTAATTAGCGGGCACGGCGATCAGACCGTGCCCGCTAATAGCAGCGGTCCCGGGCTACTCGCGGCACCCGGGATCGCGGCACTTCAAAGCGGGGCCGCCGCGCGGCCCCGCTTTGAAGTGCTAGTGCGGACATATGACGTACCGGTACGTCATATGTCCTTAAGAGGTTAAAGATAATCTGTCACTAGGTTTATGTCGCCTTAAATAAGGGCAGCATAAACTAGTGACAGAAATACTGAACAGATCGGTGTATTACTTACATCATTCTGCTCAGCCCTTCTCCTAATATGCAGGAGAATAGAATTCTTGCCACAACCCTCCCCCTTCTCCAGCTGCTGAGTGACAGCTCACTGTCTATACACAGCATGGATAGATAACTTCCAATCAGCAGCTGGTGGGTGGAGTTTTCTGCTTCTCATGAATATCCAGGACTACTGAGCTCATGCACATAATGGAGAGGACTACTTATTGTCCATGTTATTCAGTAGGATATCTCTGGATCAGCTGCACAGAACAATGTAAGTGATATATCATTCTGTTCAGCTTCTCTGTCACTAGTTTATGCCACCCTGAGATAGGACAGAATAATCCTACTGACAGTCTCTTTTAGCAATGAGAGATGCTTAGCCTTCCTACCAGACACAACCACACAAGTACTGATGTCTCTATGCCACATATTTATTTCCTGTTATGCATTGAGTAGCACTGTATAGGAATTGTCACCTTGATGCTGGTGATTCCCACCATCCCTGATCCTACAAGAATAGGGCCTTTGTTGAAAATCTTGAAACATCCCTTTAATAGTCACCACATCTGCGCCTGCTGCTGTTTGTCTGGGACAAGTGCAGTGACTGGGATGAAACCGAATGCCATCTGTACATTGATAAGAGAGTCCAGGCTTTACAACCTGCTTTTCCATGTCTTGTAAGTAACAGTTTATCCTACTGTTTGTCTTTTAGCCCGCCGGGCCGGTGTGGACTGTCCTGAATGAGGCCGCCCTTTACTGGCGAGCCATAGGAAACTGTACACAGGCCATCGCTTGCCTGCGACGAGCATTGAACCAGGCTCCACCTAAGCACCAACATATCCCACTGGTGAATCTGGCCAACTTACTGATGCACCATGGGCTTCATCTGGATGCCACTAAATTATTGCTTCAAGCGAGGAGCTTGGATCACTCCGAGGTGAGTGCTGCTGGCTATATGAAGTACATGGACAGAGGGGTCTTTGTAGCAGGTAACAGAGGATCCGGGACACCATCTTGGATCCACCATGATCTGCTTTTCTATCTGGCAGAGAGAAGAATACATGGTGCTTGGTTGAAGCCAGTGGATGTTGTTCCGTATCTGTGCACTCAGGCTTTCCTACCCAATGGGTGCCAAGATGGTGGTTATACCTCTTATTAGACCCGGCTCAGCCCTCCCAGTGACTATCAGGACGCACCAGTACTGGTCGAGACACTCTTGTGCCTTAGTTTACTGGGTAGCTCCCCATGTTATAAACCACTTCCCCAGTTAGCGCACACATTCTCACATGACCAAGATGGCCGCATCCTGTAAGTCTGACAGGTACAAAAAACAAGGCTGCTTTCTTTCAGCACCAGCGCCACCCCTGTCTTAAAGGGGTATTCCAGAAGAATTAACTTTTCCTCTATCCACAGGATAGGGAAAAAGCAGCAGATGGTAGGTGGTCCGACCACTGTACCCCCTGCCAATCTGTATATCGGGCCAGACTTCTGTATTATGAATAGAGCCATGGCTACAGCACGTGACCCGCGGCTCTTTTCATTCCTATGGAGCAAAGGAAACAGCTGAGTATGCCGGAAGAGCGCTGTATTTGGCTTTTTCCAGCAGCTCCATAGTAATAAATAGAACCATGGGGCACGTGTCCTACCCCCGTATCTATTAATAATATAGAAGCAAGGATCACTGGTGGGGGTAGAGAGGTCGGTCCCCCAGCGATCTCCTACTTTTCCCCTATCCTGTGGATCTTTTTTTGAATACCCCTTTAAGGTTGGGTGTAGTACGACAACACTGTTTCCTTCACTTCAATAGAACTGAGCTGCAATACCGCACCCAACCAAGGACAAGAGTGGCACTGTTTCTGGAACAAAGCGGACATGTTTTTCTAGTCCTAGAGAACTTGGTTGTAACCTGAGCTCTGATGACCTGAACTGACAGCATTCTGGATCACTAGCATGCAGTCTTTAGATACGCAGTCAGGGCCTTGATATGGTTGCAGTAATGGGACCCGCATTACCGCCTTTAAAGGGATATTCCAGAGAAGTAAAATTACTCCCGACACATCAGTTGCAGAGAGGCCATGTCGCTGCTTACTGCTTCCGGTTAATGTAAAAAATAAAATAAAATCTCTAATAAAGTTATTTTACAAAGTTTATATAACTTTATAAACCAAATGTAAAAAAAAAAAAAGTGGGGGAGGGGGTTTTGTTTGTTTTTTGCCAGAATACCCCTTTAAGCTGAGGATTAAACACTGTACATTTATAGTCCTAGGGCACTACAAGCAATAAGATAGAGAACCATACTGAGAGATCTGTCACCAGCGCTTGACCTACTTGTTGATGGTTTCCCAGGAGTAGCGGGGCAGTATCTGCCTCATTTATCGGATAATCTTTCTGTGCAGTGCGCCCTTTACAGGCTATAGAGCAGGGGTAGGGAACCTTGGCTCTCCAGATCTTGCTAACTACAACTCCCATCATGTCTGGACAGCCAAAGCTTTGGCTGTCCAGGCATGATGGGAGTTGTAGTTTTGCAAGAGCTGGAGAGCTAAGGTTTCCTAGCCATGCCATAGATCCTCAGTGTAAATCTGTAACTAACACCTGCTCCTTTATCCTCAGCCTCTGACCCTGCTGAGCCTGGGTAATGCCTACCTGTCTCTCAAGAACCTGTCTGGGGCCCTACAAGTCTTCCGTGCCGCTCTGGAGCTAAACCGGGGATGTCCAGAGTGTAAAGACAGCCTGGGAATGATCCGGTGCCTGCAGCTCTACCCGCTCCTGTACAACGTCTCCTCCTCGTCCGTGTGCAGCGGTAAGCATACAGCCTTGCCTCCGCTCACAGATACTTTTATTACTTGTTGATTTGTATTTTATCACCACAATCTGACTGGTGAATACTAATAAATGCTTCAAAACCAAAGTACTTCCGGGTCGTGACTTCATAGGGTTCGGTAGTTCTCATTGCCCCAAATTTTTGGAAGGAGTATGGGTGGTGTGTATTACATCAGGGCCCTCGGTTGTTGGTTTTTATGAAAGGTCCACTGTGTATCTTTTATTACTGTCCGCCAATAACATACATACGTACTTAAAGGGGTACTCCAGTGAAATATTTTTTTAAATTTCAAATCAACTGGTGTGAGAAAGTGCCAGAGATTAAAAAATCTCCAGTCTTTCTAGTACTTATCAGCTGCTGTGTGTCCTACAGGAAGTGGTGTATTCTTTCCAGTATGGAGAGCAGGAGAGGTTTTCTATGAGGATTTGCTACAGCTCTAGACTGTTCCTGACATGGACAGAGGTGGCAGCCGAGAGCGCTGTGTCAGACTGGAAAGAATACACCACGTCCTGCAGGACATGCAGCAGCTGATAAGTATGAATAGGATGGAGATTTTTAAGTAGAAGTAAATTACAAATCTTTAGCTCTTTCTGGCACCAGTTTATTTGAAAGATTTTTTTTTTTTACCTGGAGTACCCCTTTAAAAAGATTATCTAACATCAGAAAAAGCAAAGCTACTTTCTTTCAGAAACTGTGCCTGGTTCCCAATTGCAATTGTGTTCCATTCACTTTAAAGGGTAGCCCCTTTAAGTATTTAGTCTGATGTCCCTCTAATGGGGTAGCTTTCCTTTCTCCCAGCTAGGATACCATTCTAGTCCCCCTGCGTTCCAATGTGACACTCTCTTTTCCCATGTACTTATATGAGACACTTCCATATAGAATAACATTTTCCATCAACCTACATGAGACACTTGATGTGAGTCTCCCAGAGATACATAGAAGGCAGTGAGTTCAGGTGCACACAGCAAAGCTCAGTAAATATGGCCGCTTTCTTCTAAAAACATCACCACTCCCGTCCACAGTTTGGGTGTGGAGTTTTGTAGCTTGGTTCCATTGAAGTGAATGGAGGTGAATTGTAATACCACACACAACCTGAGGACAGGGGTGGCACTGTTTTTGCAGGAAAGTAGCTGTGCTTTTTCTAATCCTGGATAACCCCTTTTAAGTGTGAAACTCATCAGAACAGACTAAACTAAATCTATATAGTGTAGACCAGGGGTAGGGAACCTTGGCTCTCCAGCTGTTCTAAAACTAAAACTCCCATCTTGCCTGGACAGCCAAAGCTTTAGCTGCCTGAGTGACCTCCGCAACCTGCCAATAAGGATCAGAGCTCTAGAGGTGGCACCAGCATGGGTGTTTGGGTGTTACAGGTGTCTTAAAGGGGAAAAATTACAAAGGTATATCCATAGGACAGGCTATAGGTTAATAGGCACCTGGTGCCCCCTCACTACACTGAGACTGGAGCAGGACACAGTTGGCATCAGTGTGCGGACTCGGCTCTTATTCACTTCAGTAGGACATGAGGCTGCGGAACCCCGGCGTTCCCACTACAAGTGTTTCTGGCTTCATTCTCAGTGTAGCGTGGGGGCGCCGAACAGCTGGTACAGGGTGGCCAGCAACTATCAATAGCTTTTCTCTGGAAAATTCCTTTAGGGTATGTTCACACTTACCGAATCCGCAGCTGGTTTTCTGCAGCGGATCCGCAGCAGATTTCAGTTAATTTTCTGATGCGGATCCGCAGCAGATTTCATTTAAATAACTGAAGACAGCATCAAATCTGCACCATCAAATCTGCTGCAGATCCTGTAGGTGTGAACGCACCCTTAGGGTGCGTTCACACCTACAGGATCCGCAGCAGATCCACAGCAGATTTGATGGTGCAGATCTGATGCTGTCTTCAGTTATTTAAATTAAATCTGCTGCGGATCCGCATCAGAAAATTAGCTGCGGATTCGGTAAGTGTGAACGTACCCTTAGATCTGCACCATCAGATCTGCACCATCAAATCCGCTGTGGATCCTGTAGGTGTGAACGCACCCTTAAGGTGCGTTCACATGTACAGGATCCGCAGCAGATTAGAGTCAAAGCAAATCTGCAACTTCAAATCTGCGGTGGATCCTGTACCTTAGGGTAGCTTCACACGTACCGTATGGCAGTGGATTTGATGGTGCAGATCTGCAGCAGATTTAATCTAAATAACTGAACCCAGCATCAAATCTGCTGTGGATCCTGTTTGTGTGAACGCACCCCATAAAGGGATCGAGGGCACAGTACCATCGGGGCCACAGAACCACAGACATTTTTACACTTGGTCAAGATACACTCGTTCTGCAGCTCTCTGTCCCTGAATGGACCTATAGGTACAATACACCGCACAGACTCATAGGTGACACCTACACTGATCAGAGTTGTTCTCCTTCCTCATCCATCCCAGACCGCCATGATGGTTCCTTAGTCATCATCTTTACACAGTTTCCAGACATCTAAGATTCTTCTTTCCATCATCTTCCAAACCATCACTAGTCACACTCCCCACCCAGGGGTCCTAAAGGGAATCAGGCAGGTTGGGTGTCCTTTAGGGATCAGGTTTAGTACGCCTCACCTACTAATTGATTTCCTTTTAAAGGCTGTGTTAAAGGGGTACTCCAGCCAAAATCTTTTTCTTTCCAATTTACTGGTTTCAGAAAGTTATATACATTTGTAACTTCTATTTAAAAAAATCCAGTCTTCCAGTACATATCAGCTGCTGTATGCTTTGCAAGAAGTGGTGTGTTCTTTCCAGTCTGACACAGAGCTCTCTGTCCAGATCAGTAGCAAATCCCCATAGAAAACCTCTCCTGCTCTGGACAGTTCCTGACATGGACAGAGGTGGCAGCAGAGAGCACTGTGTCAGACTGGAAAGAATACACCACTTCCTGCAGGACATAAATCAGCTGATAAGTACTGGAAGACTGTAGATTTTTAAATAGAAGTAAATTTCAAATCTGTATACCTTTCTGAAACCAGTTGATTTGAAAGAAAATTTTTTGTTTTTTTTTTCCCCCCGGAGCTCCTCTATAACCCAGTCTGCTGTAGGTATACGTCAACATCTTCTTAAAAAGCAGGGTTGTTACGTACCGCAGTGTACCGGCCTTGGGCCGAATTTAGTTGACTAATGAGCCGGGGATATTTGCAGTACCCCGAAAAAATAATCGTGGATCAAAAATATTTCTGCTCATCTCATTGGATGGATGTTCTGAAATGCAATAAAAAAATCAGCAGGGGGCACCATAATAAGCATGTAACAATAGGGGGGAGGAGTAACATGACCGCAGGTGTTTCCAGTCTGACACAGTGCTCTCTGCTGCCACCTATGTCCATGTCAGGAACTGTCCAGAGCAGGAGAGGTTTTCTATGGGGATTTGCTGCTGCTCTGGACAGTTCCTGACATGGACAGAGGTGGCAGCAGAGAGCACTGTGTCAGACTGGAAATAATACACCACTTCCTATATCTTTCTGTAATCATGGATAAGCTGTTCAGTAGCTTCACAACCAACGCCCAAGTGTTTTGACCACATTTGGCTCCAGTCCATCACTCTCCACACACACTAGACAGTGCCACACTGTGTAAGGACGTGCCCTTTACAACAAGAGAATGTCAACACCCAGTTGTCAATTTATTCCAAAATTTTCAAGACCAATTCAAAGAGGCACTTATATATATTTTTTTGAGAATATAAGCATTTCAGGAGAGCTGACTTATCCTCTTGAGGGGAATTCAGAGTTAACCAGGCCTATAAAAACATGGCTGCTTTTTTTTTTTTTTTTCTAGATACAGCACCTCTCCTGTTCTCAGTTTAGGTGCGGTATTGCAGCTCAGTCCTATTAAAGTGAATTGAGCTGAATTGTAATACCACACACAGCGTTGGGTTAGGGGTGGCGCTGTTTTTGCAAGTAGCTGTGTTTTTTTCTAATCCTGTATAACCCCTTTTTTACATAACAAATCATAGGTGATAAGTGCCATGTTGTGTTAGGTTTGCAATCTCCAGGGCCTCTAGCGTTTATGATGAATAGAGCGCTGGCACACATGCACAAGTCACTATCCTGTTCTGGGTCAACCCACACAGGGTAGGGGATAAGTGTCAGGTCACGGGGGTCTGACTATAGCGACCAGAATGGGGCAACAAATGTACGTTATAAAAGGACCACACCCCATGATCGAATCCTTGTCCCCATCCTGTGGGGGTTAACCCAAAACATGGCAGCAACATATGTAAGCGTGTTGCCGCCCCATTTTGCGTCAACCTCCACAGTATGGGAGATAAGTTTCACAGAATTGCAGTCAGACCTCTAAGAATCTGTCACTTACCCCCCACCCTGTAGTGGTTGACCCAAAAAGGGGGCGGCGACACGCATGCATGAGTCACCTCCTTGTTTTGGGTAAACCCCCTGCAGGGTAGGGGCAAGTTTCAGATTGCAGAGAACTGACACTTTAAGGGTACGTTCACACGTACCGGATCCGAAACGGATTTCATCTAAATAACTGAACACAGCATTAAATCTGCACCATCACATCTGCTGCGGATCCTGTACGTGTGAATGCACCCCAAAGGCGTATCAACAGGGTAGACGCTAAGGGCCGTATTGCACTGGACGGTGATCGGTCGAAAAACCTCTAGATCGTTTGGATTTAAACAATAATCGTTCCGTGTAATAGCAGGCAACGATTAAACGACCAACTAGAATCATTTGATAGTATCTGGACCTATTTTCATCGTTCGGTGTAATAACCCGTCATTCGCTCGTTCCCTGGTCTATCAGCCAGGAAAGTACGAGCGCAAGAACGACCGTAAGTATTGATCATCGTCCTGTGTAATAGGATTTAAGATCGTTCGCCATAGCGGTCGTTTGAGATCGTTTAATGTGAATCGTTAATCGCCGAAAAATCCTCCAGTGTAATACCACCTTAAGTGTCAGTTCTCTGCTATCTGAAACTTGCTCCCTACCCTGTGGGGGTTGACCCAAAACAGGGAGGTGATTCAAGCATTTGTCTCATCACCCCCACACTTGTTGCCCCCTTGATCTGACACTTATCCTCTACCCTGTGGTGGTTGACCCAAAAAGAGGGCAACCACACACATGCTTGAGTCACTGCCCCGTTTTGGGTCAACCCCCACAGGGCAGGGAGCAAGTTTTAGACAGCAGAGAACTGACACTTAGCCTCTACCCTGTGAATACACCTTTTAAAGTGAATGAAGATGCAATACAAGACATAGCCAGGTGGACAAGAGTGGCGCAGTTTACTGCACATCCAAATAAACTTAGAGCACCTGTTGCAAAACTACAACTCTAAACTTGTCCGGACAGCCGTTGGCTCTTTGGGCATGCTGGGAGTTGTAGTTTTGCCAAAGGTTAGAGATCACATGGTGGCCAATTCTTTGCAAACTACAAGTTCCAGCATGGCATATCAGCAAGGGAATCCTGTCTCTTTGCAGTTGCCTGGCTTTGGTGTCTTTTGCATTGTCCTCTCGCTCTCTGCTGCGCGCTCTTGTCGTCATCTCCCCCTCCCTCCTCCCCTCTCTCTCTGGCTCGTGATCTCTGCTGGAGACCGAGCTATCCGAGGCCAGTATTAATATTCCGGGCACGGGCGGCCGCTCTATATGTAGCGGTGAGCGCCATGTGTGAGAGGCATCCGTAATCACATTTTCTAGTCTCTCTTATCTGCAGAGCGGGGTGGAGAGTTAAATTTAGCTCAGTGTTTGGGCCCGGAGAGCGGAGGGAAGTCACTTCTGCTTTCACGTCACCGATTTGAGCCGCAGCCAGTGACAGAAGGGGGATATGAAAGGAGCGGCACCAGGGGAGTCGCAGTCATTTCATAGAAAATAAGCAGAACCCCATTCATTATTGAGCAGCCTATTTATAGCCGCCATCCCTTTGTACTGCAAGATGTCAGTCGTGTACACCCCCCCCCCCCCCCCCATCTGTGTGATGGAAATGGATAGTCTGATAGGTAGTCAGTCATCACATAGTCACACATGTCATAGCGGGGGAAATGGCACAGGATGGGAGAAAGGAGAAAGCAAAGGGCATCTAAGGACATATTATACTTCTATATATTGCACTATTATAGTAGTCATATTCTTGTAATATAGGAGCAGTATTATAGTAGTTATATTCCTGTATATAGGAGCAGTATTATAGTAGTTATATTCCTGTATATAGGAGCAGTATTATAGTAGTTATATTCTTGTATATAGGGGGCAGTATTATAGTAGTATATTCTTGTATATAGAAGCAGTATTATAGTAGTTATATCCCTGTATATAGGGAGCAGTATTATAGTAGTTATATTCCTGTATATAGGAGCAGTATTATAGTAGTTATATTCTTGTATATAGGGGGCAGTATTATAGTAGTTATATTCCTGTATATAGGAGCAGTATTATAGTAGTTATATTCTTGTATATAGGAGCAGTATTATAGTAGTTATATTCCTGTATAAAGGAGCAGTATTATAGTAGTTATATTCTTGTATATAGGGAGCAGTATTATAGTAGTCATATTCTTGTAATATAGGAGCAGTATTATAGTAGTTATATTCTTGTATATAGGAGCAGTATTATAGTAGTTATATTCCTGTATATAGGAGCAGTATTTTAGTAGTTATATTCTTGTATATAGGAGCAGTATTATAGTAGTTATATTCCTGTATATAGGAGCAGTATTAGTAATTATATTCTTGTATATAGGGGGCAGTATTATAGTAGTTATATTCCTGTATATAGGAGCAGTATTATAGTAGTTATATTCCTGTATATAGGAGCAGTATTATAGTAGTGATATTCTTGTATATAGGAACAGTCTTATAGTAGTTATATTCTTGTATATAGGGGCAGTATTATAGTAGTTATATTCCTGTATATAGAAGCAGTATTATAGTAGTTATATTCCTGTATATAGGAGCAGTATTATAGTAGTTATATTCCTGTATATAGGAGCAGTATTATAGTAGTTATATTCCTGTATATAGGAGCAGTATTATAGTAGTTATATTCTTGTATAAAGGGTGCAGTATTATAGTAGTTATATTCTTGTATATAGGGGCAGTATTATAGTAGTTATAGTCCTGTATATAGGTAAAGTATTATAGTAGTTATATCCCTGTATATAGGAGCAGTATTATAGTAGTTATATTCCTGTATATAGGGAGCAGTATTATAGTAGTTATATCCCTGTATATAGGAGCAGTATTATAGTAGTTATATTCCTGTATATAGGAGCAGTATTATAGTAGTTAGTCTTGTATATAGGAGAAGTATTATAGTAGTTATATTCTTGTATATAGGGAGCAGTATTATAGTAGTTATATTCCTGTATATAGTGGGCAGTATTATAGCTGTCACTTTGGATGGCTGCACCTGGTGTAAATGGTGAATCTTTTCTTTAGAGTTGATGGTGTAAAATAAATAAGTCCACCACACATCATGTAATAATCTTTGTACTACAGTCACTGTGTAATAGTGTGACACGGCTTCAGGTGGTGGTCGGCATGGTAGGAGCGGAATAAATACGTCACTCGCCCAACAAAGCTATCATCAGTGCAGTTTATATAGTCAAAACCACAGGTAGTCCTGGGACACTGGTGTATTATTTTATTATTTTATATAGTTACTGTTGGTATTGATCAGGAAGGTTTCCGGGAGCTGTTGCGTGCAGTAGTCTGTGCGTCTGGTGTAATGGCGGTCCGGCTTGTGACATCACAGGAGGTGTCACGCTGAAGTCTGATGAGGAGCAGGAGAGACGTAAATTGTCATTAAACGGCTTCAATGCTCTCAAAAAATTAGCGTTCACTTGATGTCAACTCCAAAGCTAATTTTAGCCTCCAAGGCAGAGCAGGAATATTGCGTCACCGCTCTCATGAATTACACATCTTCTGCCTCGTCGCTGGTTGTTTCATATAAGTGTAAAACAGATTGTCGTTAATAGGGGCGCGGAGGCTGCGTCGTCCTCCACCGGGTAGTGACGAATATCCCTCCCCGCACCCCGGGTAATGGCCTTAGATCACAGGACTCTTTTAATCCATTATGTATTATTATGCCGATCTACATAAAAAACGTTCATCGGTGAGGTTCATGTAATTGGGAAAAAAAATAGGTTTTGCTCACAATCGCTCAATTGGCGGCTTTAGCATAATTCCAATTACAATGTAAAAATATTAACTAAATTAAATTACTGATCCTGAGTTACATCCTGTATCATACTCCAGAGCTGCACTCACTATTCTGCTGGTGGGGGTCACTGTGTACATACATTACATTACTGATCCTGAGTTACATCCTGTATTATACTCCAGAGCTGCACTCACTATTCTGCTGGTGGGCTCACTGTGTACATACATTACATTACTGATCCTGTACTGATCCTGAGTTACATCCTGTATTATACTCCAGAGCTGCACTCACTATTCTGCTGGTGGGCTCACTGTGTACATAGATTACATTACTGATCCTGAGTTACCTCCTGTATTATACTCCAGAGCTGCACTCACTATTCTGCTGGTGGGGTCACTGTGTATGTACATTACATTACTGATCCTGTACTGATCCTGAGTTACGTCCTGTATTATAGGCTATGTTCAAACAACATCAAAAATATTGAAAAGGCGGCCGATTTTCACATTTAAAAAAACGTCAATTTTTGCCGCGATTTAACTGATTCCAATGGCAAAGCATAGAAGTCAATTAGAAGACAGACGTTTAATACACACAGTGTATTGAATAACAGCCGTTTTTCCTGCGGGTGTAAAAATAATGAACATGATCATTATTTTCGGACGTCTTTTGCAAACAGCGGACGTTTTTTATTAGTTCACACACTTTTTTTTTTTTTTTGTCACTGTTCTTTCTCCGATTTTACTATTAAATTCAATGGACTTTTCAATTCAGACAGACCCAAAGTCCAATTAGTAACCAAACTAGAATAATGTACAAACAGCCACCATTGCACTAAGGGAAGGCCAGGCTGCTAAGTAACGTCCGTTATTTTAGACTCAAAATAACGGACGTGATTTTAAACGGAGCTCAAAAGAACATAGCCATACTTTAGAGCTGCACTCACTATTCTTCTGGTGGGGTCACTGTGTACATACATTACATTACTGATCCTGAGTTACATCCTGTATTATACCCCAGAGCTGCACTTACTATTCTGCTGGTGGGGTCACTGTGTACATACAGTACATTACTGATCCTGAGTTACATCCTGTATTATACCCCAGAGCTGCACTCACTATTCTGCTGGTGGGGTCACTGTGTACATACAGTACATTACTGATCCTGAGTTATATCCTGTATTATACCCCAGAGCTGCACTCACTATTCTGCTGGTGGGGTCACTGTGTACATACATTACTGATCCTGAGTTACATCCTGTATTATACCCCAGAGCTGCACTCACTATTCTTCTGGTGGGGTCACTGTGTACATACATTACATTACTGATCCTGAGTTATATCCTGTATTATACTCCAGAGCTGCACTCACTATTCTGCTGGTGGGGTCACTGTGTACATACATTACATTACTGATCCTGAGTTATATCCTGTATTATACTCCAGAGCTGCACTCACTATTCTGCTGGTAAGGTCACTGTGTACATACATTACTAATCCTGAGTTACATCCTGTATTATACTCCAGAGCTGCACTCCCTATTCTTGCATTGTTACTATGTTGTGTGATGATCTATGTGATCCTGGTGCTGCTGCTGGTGTTGGGGATAGTGCGGTCACATGACCGGTATATATGGCAGCCTCCTGCACTGAGTCATGTAAGGTCACGTAATTGGCTCTTGGCTTTTTCTGCCGCTTGTCATAGCGTTTGAGAGTCGTCTGAGTGACTGGTGACACACGTAACGTGCCGCGTCACCGTCAGACCTGTGAGCACCTCGCCGTCTACTGACGAACTTTCTGCTTTCTTTCAGCCACTGTTACTAAATAATTCGGCGCCTTTTCTTTTTCTCCCTCGCTCGCAGACGTCTGTCCTGTGCCGTCGGAAATGTCTGCTAATGTAGGAGTCATGTGAAGGATGGCTAGTCCCATGGGGGCGTCTTAAAGGGGCAATAAACTGCAAATATCACATGGCATGCTGGGAGTTGTTGTCTCCTACAAGTTGGAGATGCCTTGTGGCCTGCCAGCTGTTGCAAAACTGCAACTCCGACTGTCAGGTTATGCTGGAAGTTATAGTTTTGCAACAGCTGGAAAGCAACACTGACTTGTAGGGTCAATTTATAGACCTCAATGCTTAACGTCTTATAAATCCAGGCTCCTTCTTTATTTCAGGGCACTGCCATGCTCAAGACAAAGGACAGAACGCAGAGAAATACTTCCATAGTTACACATCGGAGGACGACAAACCTCCCCTGCAGGACGGGACGGACTCCGCAATCAGCTCTACCTTACATTTAGAAAGTGAGTGTTCACCTGCAGAGGGCGCTAGAGGTGTGTAATACCTAAACAATGAGCGGGGTGCTGCCATTCTTCATACAGGACGATGGAAGCCACTCTCCGCTCCGCGTTTCCTTGCCCTCAATCTATCACAGTGTATGAGTTTTACATGGCGTGGCCCTTTAAGCTATAAATGGGTTATATAGGAATAGACGTAATGGTTCGCGTCTGGTGTTTCTGGGAAATAAAGCAGATCCTTTCCTCTAATCTCTTGCAGCTCCTTTGTGGCATTGGCTGAAATGCTTCATTTAGTTACTCAAGGTCTGGTCTTGGGCCATCAGTTTACAATAAGAATGATAGATTGTAGCTCAGATTCCCCATCCTGTGCGTTTGTGTGGAGCCGCCACAGCTAGGCGGGGGTCATTCTCTAACGTCATCCTGTTCTGCTGGTGGGGTCACTGTGTACATACATTACCTTACTGATCCTGAGTTACATCCTGTATCATACTCCAGAGCTGCACTCACTATTCTGCTGGTGGGGTCACTGTGTACATACATTACCTTACTGATCCTGAGTTACATCCTGTATTATACTCCAGAGCTGCGCTCACTATTCTGCTGGTGGGGTCACTGCTTACATACATTACATCACTAATCCGCCACTGATCCTGAGTTACATCCTGTATTATACTCCAGAGCTGCATTCACTATTCTGTTGGTGGGGTCACTGTGTACATACATTACATTACTGATCCTGTACTGATCCTGAGTTACATCCTGTATTATACTGCAGAGCTGCACTCACTATTCTGCTGGTGGGGTCACTGTGTACATACATTACAGTACTGATCCTGTACTGATCCTGAGTTACATCCCGTATTAGGCTATGTGCAGATTATGTAAGAGACTGGCTTTTCCATTACCCGGCTGGTTTACGGAGCGGCCGGTCTCTGAAAAGATCATCCTGAGCCGGTACTGCTGAGCATCAGAACTCCCCACAGCATACTATGGAGCGTATGGCCGGAGCCGCTCGCTCCACATGTTGTTTGCGGCGCCGCTAGGGATCCCAGCTGGAGCGTATACTATGTGTATACGCTCCGGCCTAGATTCCTAGGCAGCAATGGCACGTATATTTCTGTATAAATCACGACCGTTGTACAACGGCCGTGGTTTTACGAAATTATACGTTGTGTGAACATAGCCTTATACTGCAGAGCTGCACTCTCTATTCTGCTGGTGGGGTCACTGTGATGAGTTATGTTTGTCTTCGCCATCCAGATGTCATTATGGCTGAAACCAACAACACGGAGGATTTGACCCCTGAGGCGCCCATGTCTGAGGAGATGCTGGCTCTTGTAGATGAGTTTGAGAACTCGTGGCCCCTTGAAGCATTTGAGGGGGCTCTGGAGCTGAAGGGGCGACGTATGGACCTGCAGGGGATACGGGTCCTGAAGAAAGGCACTCAGGATGGTCAGTCCGGCTCCTGCTTTGGAGACTGTGATGATGATGAGGAGGCGGAATGGGTGCGTACTCCACCTGTGTCCTGGGCAGTGATCTTTTTCTGCAGTTACGATTAATATTTTTCCTACGATCTGTTATTTCTTTACAGATCACTTTCCAGGTAAAACGTGTGAAAAAGCCAAAGGCGGACGGCTCCGGTGTGGCAGACCTCTCCGAGGCCATTGGAGACGACGTCATTGATGATGAAAACGATGACTTCCAAGCTGCACTAGAAATCAGCGGGCCAAAAATACCTTCCCCGGGTCCTCAAGGTAACAGCCGAGACAATGCTCTGTGAGCTCTACAGCCTGGACTCCAAACTGATACATTGTATATAGCTAGTCCTGCTCTCTGCTGTATCCAGTGTAGACAATGCTCTGTGAGCTCCAGACTGATACATTGTACATAGCTAGTCCTGCTCTCAGCTGTATCCAGTGTAGACAATGCTCTGTGAGCTAAACACATGATCAGCTCCATAAATATCTGCAGTTCTGCCACAGTGTATCAGTCTCAATAACCATTCACTCTTCTATGCTAACCCTTTAGGCCGTAGACCTGATTACCGAAGCCTCGGGTGGCCGAGTCCGGACGAGTGCCTAAAGCTCCGCCGTGTCGAGCTGTCCACCGTGGCCAGTACCTGGTTGGCAGTCTCTGCAAAAAATATAGAGTAAGTATATAGAGGAAAGTGTCCGCCATCCTGCAGCTCTCCTGCTGGATTATCAGATACCTGAATAAAGGAATTTCCCTCCATCTTTATAACATTATAATATCCCCCTTGTAGTATTACAGAACACGTGGATTTTGGCACACAGCTGCAGGAACCCGGGGTGGAGCCGCTCTGCAATGCCAACCTGCCGCCCAGCATGCACACACTGGATCATCTATATGGGGTGGCCAACAGGGCTGCCATACACTACACAGGAGAGAGCCAGCTGAAGGAGGTGGGTGAGGGGTGGTTTGTTTGGTGGGGGGGGGGGGTCTCCATGTCTGAAGATGCAGGTGATCGTGCTTGTTCTTTAGGTTTTACAGAACCTCGGTAAAGACAAGTACCCCCCGCAGTCCCTGGAGCAGGTGGGCACCAGGATAATGAAGGTGCTGGAGAAGGTGAGTCTGTACTAATGAGGATAGGGAACCTGCTGCCCTCCAGCTGCTGCAAAACTACAATTCCCATCATGCCTGGGCATCCTACATACATCCCTATAATACAGGATATCCTATATATACAGCCCTATAATACAGGATATCCTATATATACAGCCCTATAATACAGAATATCCTACATACAGTACACCCTATAATACAGGATATTCTATATACAGCCCTATAATACAGGATATCCTATATATACAGCCTTATAATACAGGATATCCTATATACATCCTATAATACAGAATGTCCTACATACAGTACACCCTATAATACAGGATATTCTATATACAGCCCTATAATACAGGATATCCTACATAACACCCTATAATACAGGATATCCTACATACACCCTATAATACAGGATATCCTGCATACACCGTATAATACAGGATATCCTTCATACATCCCTATAATACAGAATATCCTTCATACATCCCTATAATACAGGATATCCTACATACATCCCTATAATACAGGATATCCTATATACAGCCCTATAATACAGGATATCCTATATATACAGCCCTATAATACAGGATATCCTATATACAGCCCTATAATACAGGATATCCTACATACATCCCTATAATACAGGATATCCTATATACACCCTATAATACAGGATATCCTATATACACCCTATAATACAGGATATCCTATATACATCCCTATAATAAAGGATATCCTACATACATCCCTATAATACAGGATATCCTACATACATCCCTATAATACAAGATATCCTACATACATCCCTATAATACAGGATATCCTATATATACAGCCCTATAATACAGGATATCCTATATACACCATATAATACAGGTTATCCTATATACACCCTATAATACAGGATATCCTATATACATCCCTATAATAAAGGATATCCTACATACATCCCTATAATACAGGATATCCTATATACACCATATAATACAGGATATCCTATATACATCCCTATAATACAGGATATCCTATATACATCCCTATAATAAAGGATATCCTACATACATAAAAATTATACCACACAAAGCTAATTTTAAAATATATTAATTTTTATTAAACATGATTAAAAAATCAATAAAACCATTAATCTGTTTCTAGTGCAAAAGGGAATCCAGCAGTAATAGGTCACCAGACCACCATATCTCTAATGATAACTCTAACATATATCACTATATCATATAAACGTCACAATCAATATTCATATAGCCCTGCAGTGTATCTACACAGCCTCGGATCGCTGATAACAATGTCAGCCTATATCCGCAATATAAATGATAGTGTAATGAGACGCTTACCCATCGTGGTGTCTGGTAACCGCAACCCCGACGCACGTTTCGCCTTTAAATCGCTTTATCAAGGGGCGTATATAGCTCATGTCTAGCGCACTATATATACTAGTGTTGAGGATTCCTTCCGGGGGACGACGCGGGTCAAAGGAGTGGCCAGGGATCACGCAGCTTCCTCCCGGCCTACGTCACTGGAACGCACGTCCGCCGGTGGAACGCAGGCCGGGAGGAAGCTGCGTGATCCCTGGCCACTCCTTTGACCCGCGTCGTCCCCCGGAAGGAATCCTCAACACTAGTATATATAGTGCGCTAGACATGAGCTATATACGCCCCTTGATAAAGCGATTTAAAGGCGAAACGTGCGTCGGGGTTGCGGTTACCAGACACCACGATGGGTAAGCGTCTCATTACACTATCATTTATATTGCGGATATAGGCTGACATTGTTATCAGCGATCCGAGGCTGTGTAGATACACTGCAGGGCTATATGAATATTGATTGTGACGTTTATATGATATAGTGATATATGTTAGGATATCCTATATACAGCCCTATAATACAGGATATCCTATATATACAGCCCTATAATACAGGATATCCTATATACAATACATCCCTATAATACAGGATATCCTATATACAGCCCTATAATACAGGATATCCTATATACACCATATAATACAGGATATCCTATATACAGCCCTATAATACAGGATATCCTATATACATCCCTATAATACAGGATATCCTACATACATCCCTATAATACAGGATATCCTACATACACCCTATAATACAGGATATCCTATATACAATACATCCCTATAATACAGGATATCCTATATACATCCCTATAATACAGGATATCCTATATACATCCCTATAATACAGGATATCCTATATATACAGCCCTATAATACAGGATATCCTATATACAATACATCCCTATAATACAGGATATCCTATATACACCATATAATACAGGATATCCTATATATACAGCCCTATAATACAGGATATCCTATATACATCCCTATAATACAGGATATCCTACATACATCCCTATAATACAGGATATCCTACATACATCCCTATAATACAGGATATCCTACATACACCCTATAATACAGGATATCCTATATACAATACATCCCTATAATACAGGATATCCTACATACATCCCTATAATACAGGATATCCTACATACACCCTATAATACAGGATATCCTACATACACCCTATAATACAGGATATCCTATATACAATACATCCCTATAATACAGGATATCCTATATACAGCCCTATAATACAGGATATCCTACATACATCCCTATAATACAGGATATCCTACATACACCCTATAATACAGGATATCCTATATACAATACATCCCTATAATACAGTATATCCTTTATACATCCCTATAATACAGGATATCCTATATATACAGCCCTATAATACAGGATATCCTATATACATCCCTATAATACAGGATATCCTATATACATCCCTATAATACAGGATATCCTACATACACCCTATAATACAGGATATCCTACATACACCCTATAATACAGGATATCCTACATACACCCTATAATACAGGATATCCTACATACAGCCCTATAATACAGGATATCCTACATACAGCCCTATAATACAGGATATCCTGCATACACCGTATAATACAGGATATCCTATATACATCCCTATAATACAGGATATCCTATATACATCCCTATAATACAGGATATCCTACATACACTCTATAATACAGGATATCCTATATATACAGCCCTATAATACAGGATATCCTACATACAGCCCTATAATACAGGATATCCTACATACATCCCTATAATACAGGATATCCTATATATACAGCCCTATAATACAGGATATCCTATATATACAGCCCTATAATACAGGATATCCTATATATACAGCCCTATAATACAGGATATCCTATATATACAGCCCTATAATACAGGATATCCTATATACAATACATCCCTATAATACAGGATATCCTATATACAATACATGCCTATAATACAGGATATCCTATATACACCCTATAATACAGGATATCCTATACAGCCCTATAATACAGGATATCCTATATATACAGCCCTATAATACAGGATATCCTACATACACTCTATGATACAATATAATGGTATATAACGTGACGCTTTCCTGCTCTCCTCTAGAATCAGACGTCTTGGGTGTTATCCAGCATGGCGGCTTTATACTGGAGAGTGAAGGGCCAAGGGAAGAAAGCCATAGACTGCTTACGTCAGGCTCTGCACTACGCACCGCATCACATGAAGGTCAGTGGCGGCCGCAGCCATTACACTCCATCAGCTCTGTGCAGCGCCCAGGACCTCCGGATGACGTCCAGACACCTTTTTTGCCATTTAAGAGCGATTACAGAAACCCCTTTGTCTCTTATTACAATAGCTGTTGCCAAACAGAAACACCCATCATGCACGGACAGGCAGATATATATATAATTATATATATATTTTTCTCGTGCGTCTTATTGGGGGACACAGATACCATGGGTATAGGCTGCTGCCACTAGGAGGCGCTGACACTAAGAGAATCAAAAAAAAGTGACTCCTCCTGAGCAGGATATACCCGCCCACAGGCACTGAGGTAAACCAGTTTAGCTTAGTGTCAGTAGGAGGCAGACACAGGTCTGGGTTCTCCAGACCAGTTTCTTCCTTTGTTTAGTTAGTTAGATTTTCTTTTTCCTTCTAGGTCCTATGGATTCTTGGGCACGGTGGGTAATCTAGACCCACCCTGATCCCCCCACTATGCGACCAGGGAACAGACCATAAATATAGATGGACTGTCTACCCTCGGTTGCCACCGGCCGGCAACGTGACACCAGGGCCCCAGATCAGTCTGACTATCTGGTCGCCTTTCTGCGGACTCTGTATCCGCACAGCCCCTTCCCGCCTCGCCCCCCAAAGCTTGGCGCGTAAGGTGAGGCACCCACCGGCTGAAGACTACAATGGTGAGTATGTGCTCCTATAGGGTGAGTATATTCCCCCTGCCCTCCCACTCTCCCAGGCCGCCATTTTATTCCCATCGGCAACTCTCCCTCTCTCCAGTCACTTGCAGCCCTCCCCAGGCAGATGCTCCTCTCCTGGCATTTTCAGGGTCTCCCCTCAGTCAGTAGCAGCCCAGCCCCTCCACCATTTTATTTTTATTTGTGCCTCTCTGGGTGCCATGGGGCGCACTGTGGGGGATGTTCCTCCCCTGACTGGGTGCTGCGCAGGCCGCAGTTTCCCGCACTTTTCCTTTCATGTGGCTCTAGAGACCATACTAAAGGATGCTCCGCCCCTTTTCCCTAAGCCCCGCCCCTTACCGGGTGCCGCGGCATCCTCCTCTATTGTGGCTCTCCAGAGTACACACTGGGCTGCCTCCGCCCCTCCCGGTTTGCCCCGCCCCCTTTCGGGCGCTGCGCGGCCCACTTCATTCCTTTTTATTATGTTTGGCTCACTGGAGCCTGCGCTGGGGAGGCCCCGCCTCCTCCGGTAGGCCCCGCCTCTTCCGGTTGCCGCGCAAGCCGGAGAATTGCCGCCTTACAAGTTGTGGAGCCTGCACTGAAATGCTCCTCCCCCTCCCGGTAGGCCCCGCCTCTTTCGGGAACCAGGCGGCCCGCAGCATCCCACCTTAGTCTTGTGGCTCTGGAGCCTTCACTGTAGGATGCCCCTCCCCCTCCCGGTAGGCCCCGCCCCTTTTCGGGTGCAGCGCGGACCGTGGCATCCCCCCCTTATGGCTCTCTCTGGAGCCTGCACTGAGGGATGCTGCTTCCCCCCTCCCCCTGCCACGTGTGTGTGTGTGTGCGGTCTCCTGATGGAGCTACCATACACACTGCTCTCTATTCCAGCAGCCTGGGACACAATGCATCTCTCCTGCCACCTACTGGTGGAAGTGATAATTACACCATTACATATAGGAAAATGGCTTGCATCAGGTTTTATTATGTCCTAGGTTCCTTGCACTGTTCCAGAAACCCTTAGGCAGCAGATCCAGCATTTTTGGTGCTGGTTGACCCCTCTGTGTCAGATTTTATATATATACAATTACATTAATACATATATACAACCACATGCACATACACATTCCCCATCAGATAGTGTTTCTGTGCCCTCAGAGAGATCCTTCTGCTACATGGTGTCACAAGTAGGACGGAAACAGACACATTACCCGCTATCAGGCGGCGTATCTGTGCTCTGAGCAGAACCCTCTGCTACATGGTGTCACAAGTAGGACGGAAACAGACACATTACCCGCTATCAGGTGGCGTATCTGTGCTCTGAGCAGAACCCTCTGCTACATGGTGTCACAAGTAGGACGGAACCAGACACATTACCCGCTATCAGGTGGCGTATCTGTGCTCTGAGCAGAACCCTCTGCTACATGGTGTCACGCAGGAAACAGAACCAGACACATTACCCGCTATCAGGTGGCGTATCTGTGCTCTGAGCAGAACCCTCTGCTACATGGTGTCACGCAGGAAACAGAACCAGACACATTACCCGCTATCAGGTGGCGTATCTGTGCTCTGAGCAGAACCTTCTGCTACATGGTGTCACGCAGGAAACAGAACCAGACACATTACTCGCTATCAGGTGGCGTATCTGTGCTCTGAGCAGAACCCTCTGCTACATGGTGTCACAAGTAGGACGGAAACAGACACATTACCCGCTATCAGGCGGCGTATCTGTGCTCTGAGCAGAACCCTCTGCTATGTGGTGTCTCGGTAAGTACATGGAACCAGACACGTTGCCTGTTTTCCAGGCAGTGTAATTGTGCTCTGAGCAGAACCCTCTGCTACATGGTGTCACAAGCAGGACACAAAACCAGACACATTACCGTTCCTAGGGGGACTACTGTGTTCTCGGGGCAGAATCCTTTGCTAATTGGTGTCGCAAACAGGACATGGAACCAGACACATTACTATGCGGTGTTCCTGTGCTCTCACTACAGAACCCTCTGCTACGTGGTTTGTCATGCAGGTTATGGGACCAGACACATCACCCATTGTCAGTCGTTGTTCCTGTGTTACTCAGAGCTTCCCCCTCTGCTACAGGATATCATAGGTACAACACATATCCGGTCATTCACATCACCCATTAGCGGGCGGTGATTCAGACCTGCCTCTCATCTTCATGAAATAGATTCCTTTACTGCATGATGTCACATACATAGAACCGGACACGCTACCCCCTCCCAGATGGTGGTACAAGGTTATTCAGAGCTCTGCCCTCTGCTGCATGATATGGATACAACTACCTGTAGTTCAGTGTGCACAGATTGGGGTGTTCTGTTATATGATATAACACCTTCTTCAGGTCCACTCACTATACTGGTGATGCTGGGCTTTTCTCGTGTCCAGTTCACATTTACGTTGGGACACAGCCCTGATCTCTTCCCTGCTCCCAGAGCTCACACTGTAGACCTATATTACATGTCTAGCTTACATGTCTGACCAGGTACATTACCTGCTTCCAATCCAGGTATTTGTATCTCTTGAATGCTGGTCCTCTGTTACTTACTGCTTGCAGCTAGTCTGCTCGTGTTACCCTGTATATGACCTTTTTCCTCCTCGCAGGACTTCCATGATCTGTGCCTGTCACTTCAGGGGATCATCATACGGTAACTTGTTACTACACCATCTTGTCTTCTATATGTTTTCCTTGACAAGTCTCATTACCTGCTCTCAGGCAGCGTAACCTTGGTGTCTTCCTGTTGGGCTTTATCCTTTCTAAAGCCCTAGCATCCTGCTACATGTCCCACTACAGGTGGCCGGCAGCATACAGTTCCGGTCACTATTTCTCCTGGTACTGTCAGGGTGGTTCTTCTGTCCTTCATCTGGGCATAATGGCCATGTACTTGCATTTGTCTCGCTGGCTGTTCCCCAGTGGTATGGCTTGTATTGCTTAGACCGCCCCTTCTGCTATACTGCAGATGGTCCTCAGCATCGTTTGGTCTTAGTTTCTCATGGTGCTCTACTTCCGGTAGCTGGCTTTGGTCAGCACCAGCCACTTTGCCTCTTCTCATTGATCTGTGTATAGTGAGGCCTCTCGGTTCCTCAGGTAAAACAGTAAAGGGTTTCCTCTACCCCTGGTGTAGGTAGGACATCAACTGCCTACATGACCATCACAGTACTACTGTAGGACTTCTCCTTCTGCATCTGCCTATGGCCAACATAGCAAGTATTTAGTCTTCTCTCTCTTAGGCAGCTGCAGTCTCACAGGGTGAACATTCCTGTTTACGGCCTGTACTGTTTCTCTAATGCCCTCAGCACAGGTGTATGGTCTCTTCGTGGTCTAGCTCCTCCAGGTGTCCTTGTTTGGCCATATGGACTATGGGGCATTGTTCTCATTTTGGTGTTTTGCAGTTCTCCCACATACACCATTACTCTTTCTCTCTGGAGTAATGCACTGTTGTTCAAGGGGGTATCCTAGGGTTGGTTTTTTACCACTCAGCAAGGAAATCTTCAAACAGCCCTTTCCTCCTCCACAGAGTTGGAATATTTAGTATAATAAGTATCCTCCAGATACTTTTTCTGAGGACTGTTATCCAATATAGCTTCTTCCAACAGGTGGGTGTGGGTTTCCGGCCCTCACTGGCCTCTATGAGCACTCCTGCTGGCCTTCCTTGTCCTTGGTCTTCTTGTTGACCTGCCATGCTCTCCAGTCGGGGCTCACGGTCCCCCTCTCTTATCTTGTCTCCCATGTGGAGTCCTCGAGAACTTAATCCCTTAAAGGTCTCCTTGCAAACAGGGGTGTTCAGGGGCCCATGTCTGGCCCTACCCAAGGCTCTATCGTCTCCACACTCATCACATTCTGGCCAGGCTTACATCTATTCGGCAAGTTGCCAATTCTCTATCATCTTGTCTCATTCACTGTTAACGCCCCCTTGTTTCTCTGTGGCTCTGCCCACCAGAATGCATCTGGCTCTCGCCTTCCCATTGCCTGAGGCTCCGGTTGAGCTGGTTGATCCTTTGATCTCTTCCATGTGGCCATTAGTCTCCACACAATGTTTTTTCTTTCTGTTCTGCTCTTACCAAGCAACGTCTCTGCTCACATTTTGAGGCGTTGATTTCTAGATCTAGTCTACATATGGGCCCTAGTCTATCTATTAACTGCTGTGCCCATTGCCATGTGACAACTCCCGTGCCCATCAGCCTTACCTTGACCTCCCTCTACAGTCTTCTTCTGGGACTCCAGGCTCTCGGGCTCCTCTAGTCTCCTGGGAGCAGAGTGTTTTAGATGATCGACCTCCTTTCTAAGGCTTTAACAGCCCATGGAGATGATTTTTCCCAGCTTACCGGCTTTCCTCTGCTCCTCTTTTCTGTCGGGCACTGCGGGGTACCAGGTACTACTGTACTCCTTCCAGGTCAACTTACACAGGATTCTGATCGCGGTTTTCCCTTCTCCTGTTCCTTCCTTTCCCTGGACTGCATTACGCTTGGAAAGCTTTATTCTTCATATTACCATCTATGTGTTTCTCAGATGGGGTTACTCATGTCATAGGCCATGGCTTCTCCTAGATTGCCATACTTCTCTTGTGCTCGATCTTTGTCTTCTCAGTGAAGACCGTTCTCCTAGGCCTATGGAACTTCCAGCCTGGCCATTCTTCCCTGCTCCATAGTCAGGGACGCAGCTTCTCCTGCATCTCATGTGGCACCTTCTATGAGAGACGCTCAGTCCTCTCTCCTTTATTTGACGCCTTAGGCCTCTGTGCGCCATAAAACACTTTCCAGTCTCTCCCGTCATGGTTGTATTTGCCTTTTTTTTGTGTTCTACCTCTGGGTAAGTCCCTGCCGCCTGTGGTCGCCTACTTGGCTGGGCGTCTCCTTTTTTTCTGCACATCTAGCCTACTAGTTCTGTTCGTCTCAATGTTACGTCATGTCGCTGGCTTCCAGGAAGGTCACAACCCACTCTGTCTGCAGTGCAGCACATTGCTCCAGGGACTAGACCCTCTTTCCTTTGCGGCGGATCCGTAGGGGTTTTTTTTTTAGACTGCATTCAGCATCATCCCTTGCTCTCTTCCTAGTTGATAGTTGTGTTGGTGCTATTCAGTTCCTCGTCACTGAACGCTCTTGTCTAGCGGTTATCTTTCCCACCCCATGGACTGCTTTTGGACGTCCCATGGTATCTGTGTCCCCCAATAAGACGCACGAGAAAGGAGGATTTTTTACTCACCGTAAAATCTCTTTCTCGTAGTCTTCATTGGGGGACACAGCACCCACCCATTTTGTTTTGGGTTTTTTCCTCGGTATGGTAGTGTTCTCCGTTTTGGTGTTATTCCTACTTTACCTGTTCTTGACTTCTCCTACTGCTCTTGTACAAACTGGTTTAGCTCAGTGCCTGTGGGCGGGTATATCCTGCTCAGGAGGAGTTACTTTTTTTTGATTCTCTTAGTGTCAGCGCCTCCTAGTGGCAGCAGCCTATACCCATGGTATCTGTGTCCCCCAATGAAGACTACGAGAAAGAGATTTTACGGTGAGTAAAAAAATCCTCCTATTTATATTTATGTATATGGCATATTGTAGTGTACTGTACATAGCGCCACCTAGAGTTCACAGTATATAGCAATGTGCACGTCCACCTACAGAGCTGAGTGCTGTAGGACGCACATGCTCTGTTACTGCCCCCACAGCCTGGGTTTTCGTTAGTCATCGTCCGTGTATTGCAGGGCGGCTATGGCGGCCATAGCTTTTTGCCCCTGCAGTAGCCCAGCAATACATAGCAAAGCTGAAGGCTGCTGCTACTGAGGATTGACTTGTCAGCTAGGATGTACTGTCACTCTTCACTGCTCCAGACGCCATGGTGCTTACTTACAAGGGGATATGTATACTTACATACTGCCAGAAGGGGAAGGAGACTGACTGAACTTACAGGAGACTATAGCTACTGCTAATGGGAGGGGATAACTTACCATGGACTAAAGAGTTAACAGTCTGAGGAGGGAGGAAAATTGAGGACATACTGAGGACTATCCTTACGGCACAAAGGAGACTGACTTGAGGACTTAACCGAGACTGATTTTGTGACTGCCAAAGGGAGAAGGGACTGACTGTTGAGTTCATTGGTTACTGTGGTTGGCTGCCAGAAGGGAAAGAAGACTTGGAATATCACTGTGGACTGTAGTTATGGCTGCCAGAGGGAGGAGGAGACTGACTGGGGTCCCTACTGGGGATTATAGTTATGGCTGCCAGAGGGAGGAGGAGACTGACTGGGGGTCCCTACTGGGGACTATAGTTATGGCTGCCAGAGGGAGGAGGAGACTGACCGGGGTCCCTACTGGGGATTATAGTTATGGCTGCCAGAGGGAGGAGGAACGATGACTGGGGTCCCTACTAGGGATTATAGTTATGGCTGCCAGAGGGAGGAGGAACGATGACTGGGGTCCCTACTAGGGATTATAGTTATGCCTGCCAGAGGGAGGAGGAGACTGACCGGGGTCCCTACTGGGGACTATAGTTATGGCTGCCAGAGGGAGGAGGAGACTGACCGGGGTCCCTACTGGGGACTATAGTTATGGCTGCCAGAGGGAGGAGGAGGCTGACTGGGGTCCCTACTGGGGACTATAGTTATGGCTGCCAGAGGGAGGAGGAGACTGACCGGGGTCCCTACTGGGGACTATAGTTATGGCTGCCAGAGGGAGGAGGAGACTGACTGGGGTCCCTACTAGGTATTATAGTTATGGCTGCCAGAGGGAGGAGGAGACTGACTGTGGTCCCTACTGGGGATTATAGTTATGGCTGCCAGAGGGAGGAGGAGACTGACTGGGGTCCCTACTAGGTATTATAGTTATGGCTGCCAAAGGGAGGAGGAGACTGACTGGGGTCCCTACTGGGGATTATAGTTATGGCTGCCAGAGGGAGGAGGAGGCTGACTGGGGTCCCTACTAGGTATTATAGTTATGGCTGCCAAAGGGAGCAGGAGACTGACTGGGGTCCCTACTGGGGATTATAGTTATGGCTACCAGAGGGAGGAGGAGACTGACTTGGGGGCATTACTGGGGATTATAGTTATGGCTGCCAGAGGGAGGAGGAGACTGACTTGGGGGCATTACTGGGGATTATAGTCATGGCTGCCAGAGGGAGGAGGAGACTGACTTGGGGGCATTACTGGGGATTATAGTTATGGCTGCCAGAGGGAGGAGGAGACTGACTTGGGGGCATTACTGGGGATTATAGTCATGGCTGCCAGAGGGAGGAGGAGACTGACCGGGGTCCCTACTAGGTATTATAGTTATGGCTGCCAAAGGGAGGAGGAGACTGACTGTGGTCCCTACTGGGGATTATAGCTCTAGTGAATAATGTCATCAGAGCTCAGTTCAGTTCTCTAGTGAATGATGTCATCAGATGAGGAAACCTCACCGTGCCTATAAAGTGTTCTGTCTGTCCTTGCAGGACGTACCACTCATCAGCTTAGCAAACATCTTCCACAATGCCAAGTTATGGAACGACGCCATCATTGTGGCCACCATGGCGGTGGAAATAGCTCCTCACTTTGTGGTCAACCACTTCACACTGGCCAATGTATACGTAGCCATGGTGAGTCCTCCCGCAGTAACCCTCTGTTTCCCGCTGTATAGTGCGCGCTCCTCTCTAACCCCGCATCTCTCCGTGTCCCCAGGAGGAGTTTGAGAAGGCGATGAGGTGGTACGAGTCCACGCTGGAACTCCAACCCGAATTTGCCCCCGCCAAGGACAGAATCCGCGCCATCCAGTGTCACCTCCTCATGAAGAAGGGAAGACGTAGCCCATAATCCTCCTCCACGTATAATTTCTTTTAATGGTTATTTTAACAAAAATGATAAGTTCTATGTTACAATTAGGGGCTGACGGATAAGGGAATATTTGCTTAAAAATAAGAATTGCTGATCGGGAGAGGAGGGGGGTCTCCTCTGGGTGGATATAAGGGGAGGGGGCAAGGGGGGCGTCTAAATTATTCATCACTGGCACCTGTATCTGAACCCTGGGCTGGAAGCTGCCAACATGCCTGACATCAGCACCGGACTGTTCTTGGACTTTTTAATTTATACTTTTTTTTTTTTTTCATCAATTTTTGGATTTTGTGATTTTTATTTGTCTTAATCCATTGCCCTAAATTGCTTTACTGCAAAGTAATATCTGATATTTAATGGGCACCAATGAGCACCGCACTTTATTTTTAAGGGGTACTCTCTTCAAATCAACTGATTTCAGGTAGTTATACAGATTTGCAATTCACTTATATTTAAAAATCTCGAATATTCCAGTACTTATCAGCTGCTGTATGTCCTGCAGGAAGTGGTGTATTCTCTCCAGTCTGACACAGTCTCTGCTGCCACCTCTGTCCATGTCAGGAACTGTCCAGAGCAGCTTAAAATCCCCATAGAAAACCTCTCCTGCCCTGGACAGTTACTGACATGGACAGAGGTGGCAGCAGAGATCACCAATTCCTGCAGGACATACAGCAGCTGATAAGTATGGGAAAACTGGAAATTTTTCACCAGAGTTTTCCTTTAAAGGGGCTTGCTTGGATCATTTTTAAAATTATTTAAAATTTTTATTTTGAATTTTTTTTTTATTTAAAATCAAACCAAACTGCCGTTCCTGTCAGATGGTCACATGACCTAATCACATGATCTCCACATTTTTGTGCGCATTTGCACACCTCCAGCACTGTATAATGAATGCATGTCCGTGGAGGAGTCAGGAGGGTAGGGGGTGGTGGTGTTTTGGCTGACAGGTAACAAATTTAACTATAAGTAATGTTATAACATATCAGCAGGGATAAAAGGAAAATTAAAAATACATATAAATCTCATAAAACCTCACCCATCCATCTGTCATCTATTTCTATAGCTGTCGCAGTCAATGACCAATTGTGGAAGGATGAGATTCCTTTAAAATAGAACATTTTAAATCAATTCTTGAAGTTTTCAAATATTTTGCCAAAATTTTAGAAAAATTTAAGGAAATTTTAATTTTAAACTTGAAATAAATACTAGAAATTTCCGTTCTCCCTTTGCCATTCCTAATAGCAATCTAAAGGGTAAAAAAAAAAAAGATAAAGAAAAGAAAAATTCACTTTAGACTACAGGATGAATAACTTATCTGAAACATTCTGGTCATTGCAGAAATGTCTCCCCGTTACTGCTGTGACTGGACATGACACTAAGCAAAACAAAGTCCTGTCCCTTTAATTAAGCTCCACCCACTTTCAATGCTTAAACATGGAGAAAACCAGAATATGACTGTTCTGTCATTTGTTGGAAAATTTCTATATCTAACGTCTGTAGCGATCAGGGTTCGCTTATTGTTTGTGTTTTTTTCTTTTCTTTTTTTTTTTTTCTGGGTTCAGTGTCCCTTTAAATTCCTCTTTCTTACAGGGTCGGTACAGAATAGAGGAACAGGTTGTGTGCAGTATTACCTTAACTACAGTATCAGTCACATCCTGGGTGTGGTATACCATTTGGAAGAAAGTAGCCATGTTTTTTTTTTGGATGACCCCTTTAAAACAGTGCTGGCAATAGATTGGTCTTTTCTGTTGGTTTCTGCCAACATGTGATTGCCGATTTCCCTGTGAATGGTAGATCTATGGGTTTCTAAGCAGCCCCACAATAGTCCCACCTTTTATGGGAAGCCTATACATTTGCTTTGTACTTTAATAGTAAAATTTCTCTTAGGGTCTTTATTAAACATTTTGCTCTGCTTTCGCTTTATACTTGTACATGTGATTCTCCTTGCATCTGCTCTCATCTCTGCCTACAGCTTCTGTGAGCTGCCCTCCATGTATGCTCTCCCACCTGCCCACAATCTGAGCTGGTGTATAATGACCATTATCACCCTGTGAAATTTGTCAGTCGATCTTGGGATTTCTGACCTGCCGAAAAATCATCAGCTTTTGACTTGACCACACAACTAAACGTGCCCTGTAAACAAGCACAGATCACTGCGATCGGTGCTCATTTACAAGAAGGAACAGACCATCTAGTACAGCCCTAAGTCGCTCCCCTACCTAGCCACCATCTCTAACAGGGAGAGAACAGAAAGTCAGGCTCATGTTCTTCCCGTCCTGGTTTTCTCTGTGATTAAGAGATGAGGTGTTGAAAGTCACCTGACCTTTTGGTGCTATGACGTATCAAAGATTTTTCCGAACTGAAGGTCCATTACAGCTACAGGCCATCCGTTCCCCCATTCCCTGTTAACGGTTGTGATTGATCACCATCATTTCCATTTACTTTAGTTAAGTTCATATATAAATGTAGTCACCTATTCAATAAGTATAGCGATAAATTGAAAATTTCCAATCAAGTGCCCAGCGCCTGTAACCACACAGGAGGAGAACGGCCATATCTAACGCTGAATACACCTATTCCTGGCATCTCGGCAGTGATTCCTGTACAGGGCACATACATACTCCAATAAAATTCCGCTAATAAATGTTGTTTGGGTTTTTTGTGTGTGTGTGTGTGTGTGTGTGTAAATAGAAACATACTCCAGAGCATCACTCACTATTCTGCTGGTGGGGTCACTGTGTACATACATTACTGATCCTGTACTGATCCTGAGTTACATCCTGTATTATACTCCAGAGCTGCATTCACTATTCTGCTGGTGGGGTCACTGTGTACATACATTACATTACTGATCCTGAGTTACATCCTATATTATACTCCAGAGCAGCACTCACTATTCTGCTGGTGCGGTCACTGGAGTCATGAGGTTAACCAAATCTTGATATAGACAGTACAATGTTTCTGATACTGCTCTGTCCTTAGATGTCCTGGGATGGAGGGTTGTAATATCATGCACCAGCAGGGGGTGCCATTGCTCCATATCCACTGATAGGAGCCACATCAATCTGTACACTGCATACTATCTAATCACTGCCCCCATACCGATCCCTATGTCGGGGACTTTGTTGCGTTATTAACCCCATCTGGAGGTAATAAGACCTTGGAGTTATTGGCGTCCACAATGCATCATGGCAGCGATCGCCGACATTTACCTGACTTTCTTACAGCTGCCAGCGAGCGTTTCCTCCCAAACCCCCAACACTTCTCAAGGATAAATTCTCGTGCGTCACCGGTGAAAAGAACAAAACTAAAAAAAAAAAAAGAAAAAAAAGTCCTCTCCTCATGTGATGCTGTGCGTAATCCAGGCGGGAGGACCACTGAACCTGCAGCCCGCAGCTGAGCGTTATCTATCATTCTCTGGTATCAGCCAGTACAGGATCACCCCTGTCTCATCAGTCACATGCCTCCAGCACAGGGGGGGTCCTCTATTGTAGAGCCCATGTTACAACCATAAGGCCGGGACCCCCTGAGCGTCTCCTGAACTGACACCTGGAGGACCATAATGGGATCTGGTCTTGCAGATGTATCCAAATCTGAAGGGGTTGTTTAACATAGAAAACCAATTCTTATCCCCCTATGAGGGTTCTCTATCTCTCTTGTACAAAGAGCGTCTCTTGCTCCGGAGGGTCTGTCCTATCCTGAATTGCAAACAGTCATTGATGTGAATGGGCGCAGTGTAATGGCAAGAAACTTAAAGGGGTTGTCCAGTCTTGAAAAAAAAAAAAAAAATGGCTGCTTTCTTCCAGAAACAGCACCCCCTACTTCAGGGTGGGTTTTGCAGCTCAGTTTCATTAAAGTGAATGGAGCTGAACTATAATACCGCACACAACCAGGGATGGCGCTGTGGTCGTGTTTTCTTAAATCCTTTATTTCCATCCACTTTAAGCACCTGTTCTTGCCCATATTACAGCCGGTTGCCAGGGGTCTCATCAGGACACTTTGTATTGGAAAAACCCAGATCCCAACCGTTTAAAACTTTTTAATGGTGCATTCACACCTGATTTTCTGCAGCAGATTTCATTTAAATAACTGAACACAGCATCAAATCTGCTGCAGATCCTGTAGGTGTGAACGCACCCTAAAGGGTACATTTTTTTTTTTAAACTCAAACTTTTTTTGTCTGCAACTGGGATCCACAGAAACAAGTGTTGAATTTCTCTGCAGCGTTCCCGCAGGATAAGTGAGGTATTACATCGGGCCCACTAAAATCCATTGGCAGGCCATACAATGGTGAGGTCCTCCAGAGAAGCCCTTTGAGGTTAGTTATCACTCAGGCTGATAGATGAAGGAGCTGTATAAGGGTCTATCCTCTAATAACAGAGCACACCATGGCTCTCCTAACTGCCGCCCTCCAGCTAGTGCAAGACTACATCTCCCATCATGCCTGGACAGCCAAAGCTTTAGCTCTCCAGACATGATGGCAATTGTGGTTTTGCAACAGCTGGAGGGCCGCAGTTTGGAGACCCATGGAGTACACCCTTAGGCTTTAGGAAATTTTTTTTTTAGGGTTATCGACCGTAAAAAAAAAAAAAAATGTACGTGCTGATCATCTGCACAAGTGATATCAGAAGGCCCAACACATGAACAATAGAAGATGGTCCCATGGATCGATTGATTCATTTGTGATCATCATCATCGTCGTGTTGACATTTCAGGGTTTTCTTTCCCCCTTCTGCGGAAGATTGGCTGCAGTTCCCCAGGATGTCCAGCGGGAGGCAGCCATGTCCCAGGTAATTTCATCTTCTCTGTGATTCTCACTGGTGGGATACCCTCTCAGTGTTTGCATTTCATGTGGTTATAAATAGCTTTCACATTGTGTGAGGTGAGCGGACTAGTTAAGTGAATGCTGACGAGAAATGGCCGCCACCAGCGTAGGTTACCCGGGATCAGCTAAGCTAAAGTTTGTGCGCCCACCCCAACACCATCGTGAAGTGATGACGTAGGGATTAATGAGACTATTAGGATGTGGATACCTATGGAATAAGTAGAGGATCATGGGATTTCCACTGTATATAGGTTGCTTAGGTAAATAACTATGGTGTGCACATCATCCTAGAGGCACTACTGACTGAAAGGTTGATGCCTATGGAAGCAGAGGGGATCTGGCTGGCTCTCAGGGTATGTGATAATACTGTCCCGTGCTGAAATATCAAGTCAGGTTGGAAGCTTGTCACATCAGTGGTTGCGGTCTGTTCTAGGGCACAGTATACCTTGAGGTTGCAGTAGACTCTTGGCGATGGTTAGGCAACACTCTCTTACACTCACACCATTCGACTTAAAGGATACCTGTCTTAGGTATTAGGTGAGCATAGGGGGATCTAGCAGGGGGGCAGGTCCTCTTTAAACCGGGCCAATGTTTTCCTTATAGAGGTCGTGGGTCATTGTCTCCATACACTTGTCTCTAGTCCTATGCGCTCAGCTTTAAAGGGGTTATCCAGTGCTACAAAACATGGCCACTTTTCCCCCTCTCTTGTCTCCAGTTCAGGTGCGGTTTGCAGTTAAGCTCCATTTACTTCAATAGAACTCAGTCCCAAACCCACCCAATCTGGAGACGAGAGGGGAAAAAGAGGCCATGTTTATGTAGCACTGGATAACCCCTTTAACTAACCCCTCCTAGTAGTCTGTACTCCATTACAGAAGTAAACCAACCAGGCCGCACTTCTCACCAGTCCCCCCCCAGGCTGTTACCCTTCCTAGACTGTGTTATAGGGTTCCTACCTTGGCTCCTTCCTAGACTGACGTCCCTTACAGCTCCAGTAGACTCCCCTATTACTGACCACCCACTGAGCCTAAACCTATTTAGCAACAGCCCACATACAGCAACATGAAGACTCCTTTGTGATCTTTTTCACGTCCCCCAGCCTTATTATTTTCTCTGCCCAGCACAGGGTCCCTCTACCTGCCATCTGGCTCAGCCACATACTGACTCACTTTCTGGTACCAGCTCCTTATATAAGCTTTCCTACTGCAACAACAGCGACATCTGGTGATAGAAGTTAATATTACAGCACTAAGTCTTATACATGTGCTTTCAGGACCAATGAAGGTGTCCTGCGTTTTCTGATCATAGAACACAAAAATTTTCACTTCACTGCATTTAGCAAAGTCTAACATCATGGCCACTAGGTGTCGCTCATGCTGTCCACTGTCTGTTGTTAGGGGAAGTCTGTCTCTAGTTACAGCTAGATTACAGGAAGTCTGGGCAGGGCTTAGCATTTGTTTTGTGCAGAAGATGGAGATGGTCTGGGCCGTGTACCTGCAAGCTGAGCCTGGGAAGATGATCTACACTGTTCCTGAAAGGTAAATCAAGGGTTCCCTCTCATCTCCGACCACCCATAAAGCAAAGGGTGGCTGTCCCTTGTGTAAATACCGGTATTCCTACAACTTTATGTGCACAGGGCTGCAGTGTAATCTCCCTTCTCCCTTTAGCTTCTCAGCAGCAACTAAGTGTACTGCTGCTGCTTCTCTCCTTTCTGTTCACACAATACCTTGCAAACCCAATGCATCAGAAACCCCTTCCCCTCCAATTAATAGTACTGTAATCATCCACCTGCCTGTCCAGTGCTCTTTCACCATCACTATGCCATGGCCTAGAAGAGAGGCGTATGTCCTGTAATATGATTGGCCAGATAGGTAAGGGAAAGAAAGTTCCTATGTGTGCACTACCTGCTGACTGCTATCCCACCTTAATCACCACTCTGAAGGGTTAATCTAATAAAACCAGACAAATGAAGCAGCAATTCCAGACACAGCCCATTGACATGAGTGGCGCTGTATTTTTGGAAGAACGTTTTACTCAATGAACGGACTCCACCCTTAAAGGGGCACTCTCATCCCTCCTTCTTGTTGACCATAGGAGGACTCATTGCGGTCGGCTTGTAATGGAAAAGGTTGATGAAAACATCGTCCACAAATATCCCGCGTCCCATCATTGCCAATTCCATTCACATCTCACATCAAAATATTTGTTTTCTAGCCGCCACCTCTTATCGTGCGGGTGAGGGCGGCATCACGGCTGAAAACATCAACATGGTGGAGCGGGTGAGAGAGGAGGGCGCCGGTGACCATTGCTGTTATTGATTGTGATTAGAATATCCACGTTGCGATGGCGTTCCCGTATCATTCAGCCTGGATCATAATATTTACCCGTAAGTTGATGTTGATCATCTGTTGGGATGTTGACCCAGACATCTCCGTCCCCCCCCCCTCCCCCCGCCGTCTCTTTCAACTCTTTCGGAAATTGCTTGTTCTTGTTTAGCAGAAGTAATGAGACTGTTTGGTGTTTCGGGACGGAGTTTTCCTATGTTTGTTTTTCCAGCGTCTCTTCCTAATGGTGACAATGGGAACGGAGGCTGGTGGCTATTTATAGCCTCACGTGACTGAACCACCTTAAAAATAACCCGGTGTTTGGATCTACCTGCAGGCGCAAAAACCCGGCTGCAAGAGTTTTCCATGGTGACGGCTGATTTGTGCGACGTCCCATAAACTTTCCTGCTCCGTAAAGTGGATGGGGAACGAAGCGGCGGCGCAACGATGGAGCCCATAGGAGTCAATGGGGTTGTAGTAAATGTAAATCTAATGGAAAATGTGCAAAATAATAGAATAAATACAGCCTAACGAAACACGCCAATGAGTCGTGGGGGAGTCACAGTGTACATACATTACTTATCCTGCATTATACTCCAGAGCTGCACTCACTATTCTGCTGGTGAGGTCACTGTGTACATACATTACATTACTGATCCTGTATTATACTCCAGAGCTGCACTCACTATTCTGCTGGTGGGGTCACTGTGTACATACATTACATTACTGATCCTGAGTTACATCCTGTATTATAACCCAGAGCTGCACTCACTATTCTGCTGGTGGGGTCACTGTGTACGTTATATCTGTATCTGTAACCTGCAGTTGCCGCTGTCCTTGGTGCTGAAATCCTATGAGGACCAGGGACAGCACCAGGGACAGGACCAGGGACAGCTCCTGCTATACAGGCTGATATAGTGCGGACTGTATATAACCACTGTATACACGGGGTCAGCACCACTGTCCTTATGGTTCCTGTACACCTCAACTCTCCCTATGTATTTGCTGGTAGTAGCCAAGTGCTGCCCCAGGCCTGATGGGAGTTGTTGTTTTGCTGGAGGACCGCAGCCTCCCCATCCCTGGTGTGATGACTGGACATATTGGGTCCTCCAGAGCAAGAGCAGCAGAGCCTACAACTAAACATATATATAAAAATTTTTATTTTATTTATTTTTTCTTACTATGATGGAACTACAACCCCCAGCAGCCCTAAGACTATTACATTAGTCCTCCCCATATTGCCTCAGTATAACCCCACTCCACTATTATACTACCAGTCATTGCCGCCATGTTGTGTATATCCCTGCTGTCACTTATGGATTGTTCTATAATAGACAGTGACGTCATGGACAGGTGTAGCAGAGCCGAGTGTGCTAATTCCCATTCACACTATGCAGACCTCAACCCTCAGCTCTGCTACATCTATAGTCTAAATAGAATGGAAGGTTTTAGGTATCACACCCTGAATCCAGGTACCCCCCCCCCCCCCTTCTCTTCTTCTTCTTCCTCTTCTCCTTCATTGAGATTTCTGCTCACACGTATCCGCGCATATCACGATCCCATCTCATCCTCTCCTCAGCCCCCTCCTCTCCTGCTGGGGGTCCGCCCTGACTGCTATAAATAGATCTGAGACTTCATATCGCCCAGAAATAATCCACTCGATGTGGTGAAGTCTCTCAGCCCCGCAGAAGGGGGCAGCACCCCTCCCCCCCCAGCCCCCTTATTTATGAATGTGCAAATTATTAATGGCTCGGGCTTTGTGTTTCTGTCAATGAACCCGGGGGGGGGCTACAGAGGGATGAAGGAGTAGTTGTTATAATGCAGACTGTTGGGGTTTGGGGGGGGGGGCATGCCTGGTGCAATAGTCTGCAGGTGCTGGGCAATGCATAGGCTGCTTTACCTTAGATGAACCCACTTAGTCTGGTGCAGTACACTCCATACAAGCTCCCCCCCCCCCCAACTATCAATTGATCAATATCTCCTGAGCCTGCTCCAATGTATCATCCATCCCCAAAAACACAAAGGCTCCGAGCGCCACTAAAGTAGCTGTTATTTATAGACCAGGAGAGGAGGGGGCAGCAGGCTGCGGGGCTGTGGGGTGCTGCGGGGCCGGTATGCTGCCCATGCAGGTGCCCAGGGGCCCGCCGCCCCAGCCCCGCACACGCCGCAGCCTCCGATCCGCAGCCTCAGCCCCGCACACGCCGCAGCCGCAGCCCCCGATCCGCAGCCTCAGCCCGGCACACGCCGCAGCCCCCGATCCGCAGCCTCAGCCCGGCACACGCCGCAGCCCCCGATCCGCAGCCTCAGCCCCCGATCCGCAGCCTCAGCCCCGCACACGCCGCAGCCTCAGCCCCGCACACGCCGCAGCCCCCGATCCGCAGCCTCAGCCCCGCACACGCCGCAGCCCCCGATCCGCAGCCTCAGCCCCCGATCCGCAGCCTCAGCCCCGCACACGCCGCAGCCTCAGCCCCCGATCCGCAGCCTCAGCCCCGCACACGCCGCAGCCCCCGATCCGCAGCCTCAGCCCCGCACACGCCGCAGCCCCCGATCCGCAGCCTCAGCCCCGCACACGCCGCAGCCCCCGATCCGCAGCCTCAGCCCCGCACACGCCGCAGCCCCCGATCCGCAGCCTCAGCCCCCGATCCGCAGCCTCAGCCCCGCACACGCCGCAGCCCCCGATCCGCAGCCTCAGCCCCCGATCCGCCTCCGCTCCGCAGTTTCCAGCAGCCGCCGAATTAATTTGATGCTATTTTTGAAAGTCAGTGTTTCTAAGGGAGACCTAATGACGCAATGACGTCAATGCAGGTCAATAGCACACTGGTGGAGGAGAGACAGCCCGGCCGGGGGAGAGACTGCTAGAGACTGCTAACAGACAGTCAGCGAGATAGAGACAGCCTGGCCGGGGGAGAGACTGCTAGAGACTGCTAACAGACAGTCAGCGAGATAGAGACAGCCTGGCCGGGGGAGAGACTGCTAGAGACTGCTAACAGACAGTCAGTGTGTACAGAGACAGCCCGGGCTGGGGGAGAGACTGCTAGAGACTGCTGACAGTCAGCGAGATAGAGACAGCCCGGGCCGGGGGAGAGACTGTCCGAGACTGCCTGCAGACAGTCAGCCTGATACAGAGACTGCCAGAGACTGCTGCCCTCTATACAGACAACTGCCCCAGACAGGGGGCGCTCTGCTCAGCTAATCATCCCTTTTTTTCTAGAACTACAACCCCCAGCATGCCACCATGGTGCAGTCTCTATCTTATTACCCGGAGTCCCCGATTATTTTCTGACTACAACTCCCAGCATGCCGTCATGGTGCATACCCCATCCAATGACATGGGTCTTTAATTATTCTGCCACTACAACTCCCAGCATGCTACAATTATGTCTAAAGACACAGGTCTTGCTATGAGTCCCTCAATTATGCCATAACTGCAACTCCCATCGTGCCCCCCATCTAATAAGCTCCATAGATGTTAGCTGGAGGTTTCTCAATGATTCTATAACTACAACTCCCATCATACCTGGGCAGCCAAAGCCATTTCTTTGATTGTTCAGGCATGATGGAAATTGTAGTTTTGCAACAGCTGGAGTGTCAAGGTGAGCCATGACTGTTCTATAACTACAACTCCCAGCATGCTGCTATGATGACATTACCGGGATCCTCACTTATTTGTATAACTACAACTCCCAGCATGCTACTATGATGACATTACCGGGATCCTCACTTATTTGTATAACTACAACTCCCAGCATGCTACTATGATGACATTACTGGGATCCTCCATTATGCATGTGACTGTAATGGGGTGTGATGGTGGTTGTTCCCTATGTAGATGCTGGGAGTTGTAGTTCTGCCGCCGTACACTAGGGGGGCTCTCTGGGTGACATAAGGTGCTGGGCGCTGCTATAAATAGCCGGCTGATAATCCTCTCCTAGGGGGCGCTCTCACTGACTTGTGAAACTCTGCTGAGTCCCCAGTGTGTCTGTGGATGGGTGAGTGTGTTACCCCCCGAGTAGCAGCCCCCTCCCCCCTGCTGCCAGCCTCCTGCCAGCCCCCTTATAGTCACTGACTAGTAGTCAGGAGCAGCTTCAGTGCAATCTTTACTTTTGTGGCAGTGAGTTCCCCCTCCATCCTGAGCACAGATGTCCCCTAACCCCGCCTCCTCCCTGCTGAAGCCCCTCTCTCCTGCAGCCCACCCCGCTGCCACCACTGCCACAAGTCTCAGGGCTCCGAGGCGACTACAAGGACGGACTGGCACAAAGTGGCGCAAGGTAAGGAGCCTGCAGAAAGGTCGCATCTCGTCTCCTGGAAACTTCCCATTGCATGCCCTCTGCTTGTGTTTACATTGCCTGGCATGTGTGGGGTGCAGAGCTGGCTCCATGCCCTTCTCTCATGGTCGTGCCAGCTTCTTGCTGCATCACTTTCTCCAGACAAGGGGGGGTCCTCCCCCCTCCCCTCTTTTACACCCTCACCCCAGATGCCCCCAGTCATTGCACTCACATTGAGGTGCCCCACTTCCAGGACTGGGCAGGCAGACTCCACAAGTGCCCCCCCCCCCCCCCCCCAGCATGGCACCTCTCTACTCTTAATGCATGCCCCTTCATGTTACAGCCTAAAAGAGAAGAACATTTCAGATTTGTTTTGTATTATCATCTATGAAGCCCAATGTATATGGAGGCGTGATTTAGCAACAGGTGTTCTGTGGATTTTCTCTTTAAGGGGGTAGGAGCTAGACAGGAGAGGGAGGAAAAAAATGGCTGCAATTTCCTTATTAGCCGCAGTTCCAGCCTGTGGCCACTAGATGGCGCGCGTGTCTCTGCACTGAGCTGTAGTTGTAGACGTCAAGTGTTCAATGCAGAGAGACACTTTCTGCCAAACTGTATGTGTCCAACATGAATCCTGTAATAGATGTCCTGAGACCTGGGGGCTATGGGTGGGGGCTGAGGGAGACCTGGGGGCTATGGGTGGGGGCTGAGGGAGACCTGGGGGCTATGGGTGGGGGATGAGGGAGACCTGGGGGCTATGGGTGGGGGCTGAGGGAGACCTGGGGGCTATGGGTGGGGGCTGAGGGAGACCTGGGGGCTATGGGTGGGGGCTGAGGGAGACCTGGGGGCTATGGGTGGGGGATGAGGGAGACCTGGGGGCTATGGGTGGGGGATGAGGGAGACTTGGGGGTTATGGGTGGGGGCTGAGGGAGACCTGGGGGCTATGGGTGGGGGCTGAGGGAGACCTGGGGGCTATGGGTGGGGGATGAGGGAGACCTGGGGGCTATGGGTGGGGGATGAGGGAGACCTGGGGGCTATGGGTGGGGGATGAGGGAGACCTGGGGGCTATGGGTGGGGGCTGCGGGTCTGTGTCCAGGAACTAACACAGTGGGAATGCAACAATGCAACATTACTCAGTATGATGAGGAATTGCACTATAAGCCATTGCCTGTACCCATCTATTATCTCACACAATGAGGGAGTCTATAGGAAGCCTCATTCACACATAGGCAGGCTCCGCACACTCAGCTCTGCTGCATCAGCATGAAGGTCCTATAGGTAGCAGCCTGTACTCTGCACCTGCCAGCACATTGTAACAACCCTGCAGTAACAGCTTTATAAGGCTGAGGCCAGGGGAGGGGGTCGCCATGTCGCTATGTGAATCAGGTCAGGTAAGTTAATGGGGGCTTCACTGTGACCCCCAAAAATGGCAGCGGCTGTGACCCGGCGGTCACCAGAAATTCATGGTAAATGTTTTTTTTTTTTTTTGGTGACTGTCAGGTCGTGGCCGCTTGTTGGTCACATTACTGCGCCATTCACACAGTGCGACACAGCGATTATTGTATGGGTAGGGGACACATTGTTCCTTATAAACAGGTGGACACGTTGTTCCTTATACACAGGGGGACACGTTCCTTATACACAGATGGACACATTGTTCTATGTACACAGGGGAAAAGGTTGTTCCTTATACACAGGTGGACACGTTCCTTATACACAGGTGGACACGTTCCTTATACACAGGTGGACACGTTCCTCATACACGGGGACGCGATGTTCCTCATACACAGGGGGACACGTTCCTTATACACAGGTGGACACGTTCCTTATAAACAGGTGGACACGTTCCTTATACACAGATGGACACATTGTTCTATGTACACAGGGGAAAAGGTTGTTCCTTATACACAGGGGGACACGTTCCTTATACACAGGTGAACACGTTCCTTATACACAGGTGGAACGTTGTTCCTTATACACAGGTGGACACGTTCCTCATACACAGGTGGACACGTTCCCTATACACAGGTGGACACGTTCCTTATACACTGGTGGACACGTTCCTCATACACGGGGACGCGATGTTCCTCATACACAGGGGGACACGTTCCTTATACACAGGTGGACACGTTCCTTATAAACAGGTGGACACGTTCCTTATACACAGATGGACACATTGTTCTATGTACACAGGGGAAAAGGTTGTTCCTTATACACAGGGGGACACGTTCCTTATACACAGGTGGACATGTTGTCGCTTATGCGTAGGGTTGTCTGTGTGATACTGTACTTTCATCTATGCAAACACGTCACCTCCTATAGTAACACATACGGCATATAGCAGCGTCTGGGGCTCAGCTACAGTTTATACGCAGGTGATTTCTTCTATCCAGTCAGTTCCCTGCAGATAGGATGCCCAGGTATCTCCCCAGGAGTAAAGACAATGAGTCATGTGACGCAATATCCCTGTATTTTATAATCTACGGGTGTGACCTCATACAAGGATGAGTTTATTGCATAATATATATATATATATATATATATATATATATATATATATATATTCATAACAGAAATTTGAACCTAGGATTGAAATATTTAAAGGGGTTATCCAGCGCTACAAAAACATGGCCACTTTCCCGCTACTGTTGTCTCCAGTTCAGGTGCAGTTTGCAAATAAGCTCCATTTACTTCAATGGAACTGAAACCTGCACCCAAACTGGAGACAACAGTAGGGGGAAAGTGGCCATGTTTTTGTAGCGCTGGATTACCCCTTTAAGGTTTGAGACACACAATAAAGGGGATCTATCACAGTGTAAATAAAGCCTGATCTACAGGCAGCATCTACAGGCTATAGAGCAGAAGGAGCTGAGCTTATTGATATATAGATATATGTGGGGAATATTCCAGGATAATATGTGAATCTTATGGGCTAAGTAGTCAAGTGGGCGGTGCTAATCAGTGATTGATCTCTCTAAATGTACACATATACAGAAATCTGTCAGTCACTGATTAGCACCGCCCACTTGACCATTTAGCCTAGAATGAGCAAAAATTCACATGAATAAATAAGTTATCCCTAAATATTACCCATAACTCTGCTCGGTTCCTCTTGCACTACAGATGGGACAGACCCCCTTTAAACTGGACGTACATAGAGGAGAGTCTGCTCCCCTCACTAACTGCACAATACAAATGTATACATGTTCCTATGGTAAGAGCTGAGGACCCTCCGGCATCCCCCTCGGACCCTTAAACTCATCGGGTATCATCCGATCTCTACTGAGGGGCGACAAGAACATTGAGGGGTGTCACCTTCGGCCGGTCACCAGAAGTCCCAGTAGAAGACGACCCGGAGAGAACCAGGAGGACTCTGTGGGAATGAACGTTCATTGGTGTAATGAGAAGGCCACCATTTTCAAGATCTCTTCTTGCTGTCAGTGAATGACAACTTCCTGACAGACGACGCATTTCGAAGGTATACTCACATCTAGATCTGAGGAAGAAGGTGGTTTATCTTCGAAACGCGTCATCTGTTAATAAAAGCTATTCTAACTCCCCTCTCAGTGTTTGTCGGAGGTCTCCAGCCCGATCCTGATATCAGACACTGCAGCCAGGCTCCAGCGTAGTTGGAAACATCATATTTCTTCTTACTTGGGTTCAGACTGTTTAAAACATAGCTGCTTTCTTGTAAAAACAGCTCCACCCCTGTTCTCAGGCTGTGTGTGGTATTACAACTGATATCCATTCACTTCAATGGAACATAGCTGCAATACCACATACAACCTGAGGGCAGGGGTGGGGCTCTTTTTGGAAGAAGGCAGTGGATTTATGTGGGGAATATCCACAGCATATTACATTACAGAAGTCATGCAGGTTATCTAGAATAAGAAAAACAGCGCCACCTCTGTCCTCAGGTTGTGTGTGGTATTATAACTCGGTGGTTGTGTGTGGTATTTTAACTCAATGGAATTAAGGTGCAATACCGCACCCAAACTGAGGACAGGTGAGGCGCTGTTTCAGTTCATAAGAATAGGTGATCACGGCCTCAACACACGTGGCTATACCTATCACTGCTCACAGCTGAGGAACTGTTACATTTGTATCTAATCTATGATACCAGCATCACAGATCTCGACCCTTAAGCTACTCTGTACCCACAATCTGACCCCCCAAACCACTTGTACCTTCGGATAGCTGCTTTTAATCCTAGCTCTGTCCTGGGCTCCGTTCGGCAGGTGATGCCGTTATTGTCCTAAAAAACTACTTTTAAACTTGCAGCCCTGTGTCAAATTGGTGTGGCCCAGCGTGTCTGTGCCCTATTCCTGCACCTCCTCTCCGTCCCTCCTTCCCACCCTCCTCATCATTAGGAACGCCCCAGGCAGGATTTTTTTTCTAATCATCACCTGTCTGAACACTGCACAGGGACTGGGTTGTTAATGCATCTGTGCAGTGTTCAGACAAGTGATGAATAGGAGAAATCCTGCCCAGGGGACAAGGAGGAGGGATGGAGAGGTGTCACAGGCCTAGGGCACAGACAATCTAGGCCATGCCAATTTGACACAGGGCTGCAAGTGTCAAAGTAGTTTTTTAGGACAATAACTGCATCACCTGCCGAACGGACCGCAGGACAGATCATGGATTAAAAGCAGCTATCCGACGGTACAAGCGGTTTGGGGGGGAGGGGGGGGGGATCGTGGGTACAAAGTTACTTTAATACTTGAATACATTGTGCAGGGATACATTGTATCAGTCTGGAGCCTAATACTGGAATCCATTCCATACATCTTGTCATTGAGTATGGAAATTCCTGCAGACCCCATTGAAATTAATGGGGTTCACCCTTATCCGAAGGGGAACTTGCAACCCTCCGACTACAATTCCCATCATGCCCGGACAGCCTTGCAACATTCGTAGAGCCACAGGTTGCTCTACCCAACTTTAGAGGTATACTACCTGTAGCTCTAACGCCATTCCCTGACAGCAAAACGCATGATGGGAGTTGTAGCTCTATGCTGGGGAACACCACCATTACTTTTCCCCTCTATTGAAGTAGTGTTGCACCACTTGGTGTCAATAGACCGATCGGAAATAGTGATGGAAAATCCATAAGGACATAGAAGGAGCAGCTGCCCAAGAACCTCTTGGCAGGTGGAGCCGTCAATCACTCTTCTGCTTTCTCTTCTCTTTCCATAGGTTTCTAGTTTAGTCCATTGAGACTTTCTTCCAGGTACGGTGATGTGAGGTGCTGTTCTGCAGAAGGCCTCTAGGTGGCACCATTAACATGGTAGAACAATTATGGTCGTGGACTGGCAATACCGAGAGTTGGGCCAAATATTCCTAATGGGATTGGACAATTGTCTGGTTATATTAATAAATGATATTACTTCTATTATTGATTAATCTGTAAAGGTGCAGAGGTAGTAAGAGAGGAAGCGTCACCATCTCCTGTAGGCCGAGCGGCCACACTGACTATTAGTTGTAGGAAAATCATAGGATCATTCACATTGTAAGTGGTCACTGTGCCTACTATATACTGGAACCTGCCGACAGCCACAAGTCATTGGGCAGCCTCCTGGCCTATCCTGCTGGTACATATGGATGAACCTTACATAGTGCAGAATAGTGAGTGCAGCTCTGGAGTATAATACAGGATGTAACTCAGGATCAGTACAGGATCAGTAATGTAATGTATGTACACACTGACCCCACCAGCAGAATAGTGAGTGCAGCTCTGGGGTATAATACAGGATGTAACTCAGGATCAGAACAGGATCAGTAATGTAATGTATGTACACAGTGACCTTACCAGCAGAATAGTGAGTGTAGCTCTGAGGTATAATACAGGATCAGTACAGGATCAGTAATATAATGTATGTACATAGTGACCCCACCAGCAGAATAGTGAGTGCAGCTCTGGAGTATAATACAGGATGTAACTCAGGATCAGTACAGGATCAGTAATGTATGTACACAGTGACCCCACCAGCGGAATAGTGAGTGCAGCTCTGGAGTATAATACAGGATGTAACTCAGGATCAGTACAGGATCAGTAATGTAATGTATGTACACAGTGACCCCACCAGCAGAATAGTGAGTGCAGCTCTGGGGTATAATACAGGATGTAACTCAGGATCAGTACAGGATCAGTAATGTATGTACACAGTGACCCCACCAGCGGAATAGTGAGTGCAGCTCTGGGGTATAATACAGGATGTAACTCAGGATGTAACTCAGGATCAGTAATGTATGTACACAGTGACCCCACCAGCGGAATAGTGAGTGCAGCTCTGCAGCATAAAACAGGATGTAACTCAGGATCAGTACAGGATCAGTAATGTATGTACACAGTGACCCCACCAGCAGAATAGTAAATGCAGCTCTGGAGGATAATACAGGATGTAACTCAGGATCAGTAATATATGTACACAGTGACCCCATCAGCAGAATAGTGAGTGCAGCTCTGGAGTATAATACAGGATGTAACTCAGGGTCAGTAATGTAATGTATGTACACAGTGACCCCACCAGCAGAATAGTGAGTGCAGCTCTGGGGTATAATACAGGATGTAACTCAGGATCAGTACAGGATCAGTAATGTATGTACACAGTGACCCCACCAGCGGAATAGTGAGTGCAGCTCTGGGGTATAATACAGGATAAGTAATGTAATGTATGTACATAGTGACCCCACCAGCGGAATAGTGAGTGCAGCTCTGGGGTATAATACAGGATGTAACTCAGGATCAGTACAGGATCAGTAATGTATGTACACAGTGACCCCACCAGCGGAATAGTGAGTGCAGCTCTGCAGCATAAAACAGGATGTAACTCAGGATCAGTACAGGAACAGTAAGGTAATGTATGTACACAGTAACTTTGATACCTTGAATCCCACTGGCTGCTACTGTTAGTATTTGGATTTCCATTAGATAGAAGGAAAAATAATAATGTTGTTTATTTCTATGGCACCAACATATTCCGCAGCACATTACAATTCTGTGGAAACATAAACAGACAATCAGACATTACAGAACACTAGGGGGGTAGTCGCCCATTCATGTACTGTCCATACATACGGAATCATTCATTATGATGCTGGAAGCACTGAATCGGTTTAAAGTGTGTCAGTACAGGAGCGTGAAGATTTAAAATGTTTCCGAGCTCCCGGCATCATATTGAATGATAGTGCCAGGAAATCTGAATTACCCGTATTTATGGATCGTACATGGAACGTGTGACTCCCCCTTTACCCTGCCAGCCATAGCTAACATACTATGTACTATCTGAGATACAGGCACCAAGTAATTCACAGGTCTACAATCTCTCTGGTCCCTTGATGGTTTACAGTAATTTTTTATTTTTTTTTAGCCAGTATTCATGAATGTAAAGAAAAAAAAACCATAAATCGTCCAATACCAGACTATGTAGTGTTGGTGTTGTGCCAGACAGTCAGTATAGATCAGTGCTGAACTGCTATATGCTGATGTTGCCCAGTAGACTGTTCTTATAGTCATATTAGACCGCAATATGGTGACATCCTAATGTAATGGTATAATAGACTGCTAGACTGTTTTTACATAATGATCTCCAGTGGACCGGTCCCATACCAGACTACTCTAATAACATGGTGTAGTAAAGCCCTAGTCTGCGGAATAGCCCTCTGTCAGACTATCTATATAGCATTGTCCAAGCTGTGGTAAAACTACAAGTCCCATCATGCCTTTGCCTTTGCCATTCCAGGCTTTATGGAACTTGTAGTTTTTCATTAGCAGCAGGTGTGACCTCTATGGTAAGGATGTTTAATACCAGACCTGCCATTGGACTCTTATGCACTATAACATACAAGACTATTCTGAATATATTTTATGCAGACGATATATTCCTATAGTGCACAGTATAATATACAGATGTGGGGGTTACTGGGACCTGATATGATTTGTAACAGATAGGCCTTGGCACCCCTCATGGACTTAGGTCTGGCTGATATGATTATTACTGGTGTCCACCATCAACACCAAACTGGTCACCGCCTGAGGAGCCCCCATCTGCTACCGCCTGATAACAACCATTGCATGCACATACTGCATTATTATTCCTATGTAGATCAATGTGTATAAAACAAGAGGGAATTGCATTCTGGTGACATCATGTGCTGGGGCGAAGAATCGCTGTGATGTCATTGTACAGCCTCATGGAAGGCATGGTCTTCAAGGGACACAAAACTAAATATTTTGCCACATGTGACCCGTGCCAAATCTCGGGCTTTACACTTCCCAATGTATGGGCCCTTGCACACTACGGAAATCATGCGGATAACTTGCCGCAGATTCCATGTGCGCTGCCGCTTGAATATCTGGCCGACATGTCAAATTTTTGGGCGGAAGGCGGAATCCGCCTGACCATAGAATGGAGCCTATGGCATGGGTGGAGCAGCAAGTGGGAGCACACTAGGCGGCGTAATCCATGGCAAGTAATCCGTGTGATTTTTGTACTGTGCAAGGGCCCTAAAGAAGTGACCTTCGCAGTAAAAACCTGCACTGAAGCCAGCATTGAAAAACCCTGTTAGGCTGGGGGCTCACACTGCGTTTTTGCAGTCCGTTTAATGTATACGTTTTATGGAAAAATACGGATGCAGTCCATTTGGATCTGTTTTTCTATTGACTTCCATTATAAAGAAAAAAAGCATCATCTTTACATACTGCAAAAACCTTGTGCCCGTAGTATCCAGGTGCTGCACAGGTCGGGTAACACTGCTCCATGCTATTTACTGATGATACAGTCTATTGCTTCCTGCTATCAGCCATGCGGCTTCTCCCATGCAGTAATCTACCTTGTCACACATCCCCTAGACATTGACATAGATAGGTGTGACTGATGTTATCAATGCTTGTCCCCAATGGGTCCTCTAAGGTAATGGGGGGGGGGGGGGGGGCTACCCTGCACTACAATCTCCCCCTGCCTCCTCATTGCCTCTGCCCTGAATGCCCCCCATCCCCACCCTTCCATCTCCCCCTGCCTCCTCATTGCATCTGGCCTGGATGCCCCCCATCTCCTCCTGCCTCCTCATTGCCTCTGCTCTGATACCCCCCATCTCCTTCTGCCTCCTCATTGCCTCTGCTCTGGATGCCCCCCATCTCCTCCTGCCTCCTCATTGTCTGCCCTGCATGCCCCCCATCCCCACCCTTCCATCTCCCCCTGCCTCCTCATTGTACCTGCCTGGATCCCCACCACCCCTCCATCTCCCCCTACCTCATCATTGCATCTGTCCTGGATGCCCCCCATGCCTCCACCTTGCTTCTGCCCTGGATGCCCCCCATCCCCATCCCTCCATCTCTCCCTGCCTCCTCATTGCCTCTGCCCTGGATGCCCCCTATCCCCACCCTTCCATCTCCCCCTGCCTCCTCATTGTACCTGCCTGGATCCCCACCACCCCTCCATCTCCCCCTACCTCATCATTGCATCTGTCCTGGATGCCCCCCATGCCTCCATCTTCCCCTGCCTCCTCCTTGCTTCTGCCCTGGATGCCCCCCATCCCCACCCCTCTTTCTCCCCCTGGCTCCTAATTGCACCTGCCTGGATGCCCTCCACCCCTCCATCTCCCCCTGCCTCCTCATTGCATCTGCCCTGGATGCCCCCCCACCCCTCTATCTCCCCCTGCCTCCTCCTTGCTTCTGCCCTGGATGCCCCCCATCTCCTCCATCTCCCCCTGCCTCCTCCTTGCCTCTGCCCTGGATGCCCCCCATCCCCACCCCTCTTTCTCCCCCTGGCTCCTAATTGCACCTGCCTGGATGCCCCCCACCCCTCCATCTCCCACTGCCTCCTCATTGCCTCTGCCCTGGATGCCCCCCATCCCCACCCCTCTTTCTCCCCCTGGCTCCTAACTGCACCTGCCTGGATGCCCCCCACCCCTCCATCTCTCGTACACACATTGCATATGGCTCACCTTGGAGCAGAGAATGTTTGTTTGTGTTTGGGAAGAAGAAGGGAGATGCTATGTTCCCAGTCTGGGAATCTGTGCTGTGCCGATTGCGTGGGAGTGTGAGTGCAGTGCGTGGGCGCAGGAGGCAGCGCCATAGACTCTGTTATTTGCGTCACCCCGGGAGACTGGGCTGTTTTCCTTACAAATCTAATGGATGAAGCGCAGCTCTGGGCTCAGGCACTGCAGATCCCCCCTTATGCTCATGTCACCCCCCTATACAGCCCTATGCAGAGGGACCCTCTTCTCCATCCACAGCCATTTTGAGCTCAGCCTCATCTCTCTCTGTAGAGGGGGACTCTGAACGTGACGTAAATAGCTGGAACTGACGCAGCTTCCAGAGGGGGGAGCAGGTTGGATGCAGGCAGCCTGCAATGTGCACTGCTTAATCCCCCCCCCTCCCCCCTATCCCACCCTGTATCCCTTGTGTAGTGGATTACTGGGACATCCCTCCCAAAATACCACAACTCACCCACCAGAAAGCAAAGCTCCATTTATAGAAGCTCTCAGCTCCAAATAGAAATCCTGGGGAGGGAAATCAACTCCATCCCCATCCACCCATATAGCAGAGAGAGAGAGAGAGAGAGAGAGAAAGAGAGAGAGGGAGAGAGAGGGGATGTCAGGACAGCTCTCCCTACACTGCACAGCAACCAGCCATCCTGCCGACAAAGGGTTAATCAGCCCGGTAAATAAACAATACAAAAAAAAAAAAAAGAATTCTGCAACAGGCAGAACAGGAGGAGGCTCTGGATACAGGAGGCAGAAGCCGCAGCCGGGGATCTAGGGGGGAAAATTCCAAATCTCATGGAATATTGCTACAATGTATCAAGCTATGCATAGATAGATGCCAGAGATCCAATGAGATGTGAGTGTGTGTGTGTGTATGTCAGTGTGTGTGTGTGTGTCAGTGTGTGTGTCAGTGTGTGTGTGTGGATTTTTTTTTTTTTTCAGGCTAAAAATAGCATCAGGGTTTTGATTGTGCGCCAGAAATAGACTGAGGGTTTCACTGGTATATAAGGCGGCGCAGGCAGCAGAGCCCCCCACATCACAGCTGCCTTTATGTTACATTTTAGGATTATTTTTAGCCTTGATATTAATTGTCGGATTTTCCCTCTTTTCTCCTCTCTCTCTCTCTCTCTCTCTCTCTCTCTCTCTCTGTCTCTCTCTGTCTCTCTCTCTCTGTCTCTCACACACTGTCAGTCTCTTTCTCTCTGTATACACAGAATTCCCAGACACGGTAAGTAATGTCAATGCTTTGCTGTAGACATCCTGACATGTAGCTTCTGTATATGAATATGCATATGATGTTGTTGTTGATGATGATGATGATGATGATGATGATTATGTTGTTGTTGTTGGTTTTGTGCTATATGGGAAGGGGTTGGGGATTGGTTGCATGTGTACAATGTAGAGTGAGGGGGGATTCTAGGAGGAGAATGGGGATCTCCCAGCATTAAATCTATGAATCGATAGAGGCTGCAGCTTTTCCTCTCATCCCCACTGGCTGCCGGCGCTGTGGAGTCTCCTAGTGTTCCTGCTTCAGAGGAATCTCGTGGTGTTGGCTGTATAGGGAGAACCTGGATGCTGAAGACGCGGAGCCGGGAGCTGTGCAGGGAGCCGGGAGCTGTGCAGGGAGCCGGGAGCTGTGCAGGGTGCGGAGCCGGGAGCTGTGCAGGGTGCGGAGCCGGGAGCTGTGCAGGGTGCGGAGCCGGGAGCTGTGCAGGGAGCCGGGAGCTGTGCAGGGAGCCGGGAGCTGTGCAGGGTGCGGAGCCGGGAGCTGTGCAGGGTGCGGAGCCGGGAGCTGTGCAGGGTGCGGAGCCGGGAGCTGTGCAGGGAGCCGGGAGCTGTGCAGGGAGCCGGGAGCTGTGCAGGGAGCCGGGAGCTGTGCAGGGAGCCGGGAGCTGTGCAGGGTGCGGAGCCGGGAGCTGTGCAGGGTGCGGAGCCGGGAGCTGTGCAGGGAGCCGGGAGCTGTGCAGGGAGCCGGGAGCTGTGCAGGGTGCGGAGCCGGGAGCTGTGCAGGGAGCCGGGAGCTGTGCAGGGAGCCGGGAGCTGTGCAGGGAGCCGGGAGCTGTGCAGGGAGCCGGGAGCTGTGCAGGGAGCCGGGAGCTGTGCAGGGAGCCGGGAGCTGTGCAGGGTGCGGGTGCTGAAGCTGCGGAGCCGGGAGCTGTCCAGCAGAGCGGTGCTGAGCTGTTATCGGGAGCTGTCCAGCAGAGCGGTGCTGAAGGCAACAGTCTCTACATGTCCTGCTCGTTCCACAGCCCATAGACGTCTCCACTCGTTCAACAGCCCAGGGACGTCATTGCTGTTCAACAAACAGCTCATAGACATCTCTTCTCGTACAAGAGTCTATAGAAGTCTCAGCTCGTTCAGCAGTCTCAGCTCGTTCAGCAGTCTATAGAAGTCTCAGCTCGTTCAGCAGTCTATAGAAGTCTCTGCTCGTTCAGCAGTCTATAGAAGTCTCTGCTCGTTCAGCAGTCTCAGCTCGTTCAGCAGTCTATAGAAGTCTCAGCTCGTTCAGCAGTCTATAGAAGTCTCTGCTCGTTCAGCAGTCTATAGAAGTCTCTGCTCCCGACTTGTTATGCAAGGAGAAAGGAGGACTAGAGAAGAGAAGTGTAGGGAGCAGTCATGCAGGTGAAGCTTCCTCATCCTCCTCTTCCTCTCCCAGCAGCTTCATCTTCCCGCCTCGTATTTGAATGACTTATGGCTGATGCTGGCTGTTGCTTTATTTAGATCCTCTCCTCCTCCCACCTCTTTTCTTCTCTATTTAAGACTCTGGTCCCTGAAGATGCTGAGCGTATGAGTGAGTGTGGATGTGTACCTATTAGTGTGTGTATGTGTACGTGTACCTGTTAGTGTGTGTGTGTGCACCTATTAGTGTGTATATGTGTATGTGTACCTATTAGTGTGGATGTGTACCTATTAGTGTGTGTGTGTGTGTGTGTGTGCATGTGCACCTTAGTGTGTATATGTATATGTGTAACTATTAGTATGTATGTGTACCTACTAGTGTGGATGTGTACCTATTAGTGTGTATATGTATATGTGTAACTTTTAGTATGTATGTGTACCTATTGGTGTGGATGTGTATCTCCTATTAGTGTGTATGTGCACCTGTTAGTGTGTTTGTGGACCTACTAGTGTGGATGTGTACCTATTAGTGTGTACATGTATATGTGTAACTATTAGTATGTATGTGTACCTATTGGTGTGTATGTGTATCTCCTATTAGTGTGTATGTGTACCTGTTAGTGTGTTTGTGGACCTATTAGTGTGGATGTGTATCTATTAGTGTGGATGTAGCCCCCCCATTAAGAAAGTGATTATTTTGTAGCAACCCTGTTGCTTAGAGTGACCCCCCCCCCCCCCATCCCCAATACAGAACCATCACCCTGGATCTCCTCGGCCATTGCAATAAGAGAGAATGAGAAGTGTACAAACCTTCATCCGAGCTCCTGCGGCTTCTACTGCCAGAGATCAGTGATCAGATGAAGCGGCAGCTGGCGTCATTAACCCCTTCAGGCTCCTCTTCAGGCTGCAGGATCCCCCCCCCCTGGATGCCATTGCCTTTACTGTAGCAACGGACACCTATTTTGTTTTTTTTTCGTTGTTTTTTTTTTTTTTTGGGGGGGGGGGGGGGGCTGCTGGGGGGTCCGCCCTTCTTCGTGTTCACTGGTTGCAAAGGGTTAAGGACAGCAGCCAAGAAGAAGAGGATGTAAAAGAGAGAGAGAGAGAGGGAGAGCTGGGAAGCAGCCTGCACAGACAGGCAGTCCAACGTATTGTGGAGAGGAAATTTTCTACAAGAAAACCACCCACTGATGTCACTGTGTACATTGCTGAGATTCCAGGCTGCGTGGTCGTATTTACAAACGGATCCCAGTCTGAACAGCAGCAACAGCAGCAGCAGCACGTGTAGTGACTGACTGCAGCCCCAGAGGGGAGGGGGAGGGGGTTTATACACCTATATATACATATATATGCACTGACACCAATGCACTGCATCTAAGGGGTTAAGCAGAGCCCCCCCCCCCCCCCCCCCCCTCCTTATAAGCCAGCAGCCCAGACACACACGAGCTCTCCTGCCCGGGATCCTAGGAAATAATTGAATGGCGGCAGCAGCAGCAGCAGCGGTGATGTCGGTGGAAACAGCACGGATTTCCAAGTCGTGACTGTATAAGTGAGTAATGGCAGCTGCCTGCGTCACTGCTCCAGTCACAGTTCACCCAGAGTGAGCTAGAATCGTGACTCTCTAGATACCCAATGAGAGAGGAGAAGGGGGGTCTCTCAGTCCAAGGTATCACACACAAACAGCAGCAGCAGCAGCAGCAGCACCCAATGAGGTGGGATCCAGGGAGGGGGGCTCCAATCCAATAAGAGATCCAATGAGACAAGATCCAAGGGGGTCCCTGCATCCAAACAGGACAGGGCAGAGGAGGGGTTAAGGAATCTAGAGGATCGTGACCCTCCCACTCAGTACAGTAACTTATATACACACCTGGCTGTGGGACAAGAGGGAAGGTGGATTGTTCACATATTGATGGCATCTAAAGAGAAGAGGAGCCCAGATGTGAGGAGGAGCCCTGCAGCCTGACAAGTAAGTAGCTGCTCAACTTTTATCATTGGGGGATGCTGGTTCTGTCTTGTATCTATAGTTAGTATCTATATATAGTAAGTATAGACACAGTATATAGGGATTTATATCTATAGATAGTAAGTATAAGAATATTTATATCTATATAGTAAGTATAGACATAGTATATAGGTATATGTATATAGTAAGTATAGACATAGTATATAGGTATGTTTATATAGTAAGTATAGACATAGTATATAGGTATATTTATATCTATATATAGGAAGCAGAGGAATATTTATATCTATATAGTAAGTATAAGCATAGTATGTAGGTACATGTATATATATATATATATATATATATATATATAGTAAGTATAGACAGTATATAGGTGTATGTATATCTATATAGTAAGTATAAGTATAGTATATAGGTATATGTATATCTATATAGTAAGTATAGACATAGTATATAGGTATATTTATATCTATATATAGCAAGTATAGACATAGTATATAGATATATTTTATACCTATATATAGTAAGTATAGTAATATTTATATATAATAAGTATAGACATAGTATATAGGTGTATGTATATCTATATAGTAAGTATAAGTATAGTATATAGGTATATGTATATCTATATAGTAAGTATAGACATAGTATATAGGTATATTTATATCTATATATAGCAAGTATAGACATAGTATATAGATATATTTTATATCTATATATAGTAAGTATAGTAATATTTATATATAATAAGTATAGACATAGTATATAGGTGTATGTATATCTATATAGTAAGTATAAGTATAGTATATAGGTATATGTATATCTATATAGTAAGTATAGACATAGTATATAGGTGTATGTATATCTACATAGTAAGTATAGGTATATGTATATCTATATAGTAAGTATAGACATAGTATATAGGTGTATGTATATCTACATAGTAAGTATAGGTATATGTATATCTATATAGTAAGAGTAGACATAGTATAGGTGTATGTATATCTATATAGTAAGTATAAGTATAGTATATAGGAATATTTATACTTATATAGTAAGAATAGACATAGTATATAGGTGTATGTATATCTATATAGTAAGTATAGAAATAGTATTTATAGTATAAAGATACAAAGTTGTCATCAATGATATCGATGTTATAGATCAGTTTTCCCCCAACATGTGGCTCTCCAGCTGTGGTAAGACTACAATGGCCACCATGATAGGAGTTGTAGTCTGCCAGAGCTGTAGAGTTGGGAGAGCACTATATAATATCAGTATAATGATCTGTGTATGTAGCAGTAGATGAGTGATGGGGTGGGCACAGCAAGGGTTAATGATATGTATGGAAGGATGAGGAGGGGGATGGCTGATGCTCCCCCCTCACTGGGGATTCCATGGCTTTGACGTGTACACGTGTTGGACTTGATAAAGAGAACAAGGACCTTTGAGGAATAGAAAGAGTTAACCCAGTGCTAATAAGGACTATGCAACATCCCCTCTAAGAAGCCCCTGCTTATAAAGGGTCGCTGTTTCCTTAGAGGGTATAAGGGGGGTGGGGGTCTCTTCTCTTTGGGTTTATATAAGTGAGCTCTTCTTGGGGATTTAAAGGGGTACACTTACTCATCTATTATAAAAAATGGTCTCCTACGGTTCTATAAAGGGGTGCATCAGCTTCTCCCGGGAATTTAAAGGGGTGCACTTACTCTTCCTATGGATCCATAAACAGACGCTCTGGGTCTCTAAAGGGGGCGCAGCTGGGTTGCATCATCTCTTAAAGGGGTACGCTTACTGTTCTTACAAAGATGCTTTTCCATCTCTGGGTCTATAAAAGGGGGGTGGGGGGATTTAAAGGGATTGTACTTACTGGTTGTATGGCTCTATACAGAGATGCTCTTGCTTCTCCTCTGGCCGGATAAAGGGGCGCACCACCCCCTCCTCCCTTTCACTATCGTTTCTTCTGTGGAGGATTTGTGGAATAATTGGGAGATGGAAATGTTTTCTCTCTCTTCCCCTTTCGAAAAGAAAATGGGCAGTGAGGCGGCTCCCCATTGGCGGGTGACGATTTTAGTGGCAGCCAATGGGCAGGCCGGCTGCTGTGTATTTATGGAGCGCTCAGGGGGAGAGTTCCCTCTTTACGCAGCTCCTGTGCTCGGTACCGGCCGCTCCTCCGGCTCCGCCGCTCGGTCTCATCCAGCCGGGCTGAGCGGGGAGCTGCTGCCGGCGCCCGGATCCCAGGGGCGGGGAGGGGGGTGGCCGGCCAGGGGAGGGGGTGGCCGGCCAGGGGAGGGGGGTGGCCGGCTAGAGGAGAGGCAGGGGGCTCGGAACACCGGAGCTGCTGGAAGCCGCCAAGCTGGATCAGGTCCTTCTCGAATCTTTTTGCGGTCTGGGCTTGCTGTATGTCAATACGTAGCCGGGAAGCCCTTACCCCAAAAAGCATTTGCGGAGGGCGCATTCACCGGCAGCAGCGAAGAGACTCCAGTGACCTCCTAACCCCAGAACTACGGCGACCTCTGAGTGATAGCGAGCCCCCCTCCCTCCCCGACTACAAGTGTGCAGCCCCCCTCCCTCCCCGACTACAAGTGTGCAGCCCCCCAACCACTCTTCTTCAAGACCACTCTAAACCTAAGAACACAAGACTTTCCCACCATCACCCCCTCAACCCAACACTTCCTTAAGACTTTTCAACGACCCCCCCCCCTCCCTCAAACCACCACTTCTCCAAGAACACAAGACTTTTTCACCATCATCACCTTCTAAGAACACCTGACAGTTGTCCACGACCACCCTCAACCCAACACAAGACTTATCCAAGACCACTCCTAATATAGCACCTCCAACACCTAAGACTTCTCCAAGACCACCCACCCTCAGCTCAGCACTCCAGCACCTTCAACAGTCTCCAAGATTGACTCCACACTTGACCCTGCAAAAGTTCCTCCCAAGTGTCCCCTCTAAGTTCCTCCATGCGGGGTTTCCCAACCTATGACCTACAACTTCCAGGAGACTGCCAGGGCATGCTGGGAGTTGTAGTTTTACAACACAGGTTGGAGAACAATGCTACAAACTTCGGATTACTTCCTAAAACTTTCTTAAAAATTAGAGGTGGGGGCTCAATAAAGTACCCCCCCCCTTGTGTGCCGCACCCTTTCTAAGCCCAGTAAAAGTTGAGCCCAAAGTTGCCATCCTCATCTTCCTCTTCTTCTTCCTCCGAGCCTGCAGCACCTTGTCCATCCTCCTCCAGCTCGGCTTCATTCATCCACACGGCGCGCACGGAGCAGGAATAAGGAGGAGGAGGAGGAAGAAGAGGAGGAAGAGGGGGGCACCGGCTTCTGCTACGTTTTACATTGAGTAGGGGGTCAAGAAGACGACTTAGTGAGCTGGTAATAAAAGAGCAGACTGGGGGGCAATACCAAATGGGTCGGGGGCTTGTGCAGGGCAGTCAGAGAGCTGGGAATAAACGTCGGAAGCTTCAGAGTATTATCACAATTACACAATACACAATGAACTCTGCTACATCGATCTATCGGGAACTGATCAGTAAAGTGACACCTATAAAGGGGGGATCAGTAAAAAGTGGGAAAAAGCAGCAGTATATACAGTATATAGCAATATGTATAGATCCCTAGTAACAGTGATGAGTGCACCCAGCACCCTGCCCTCTCTCTCTCTATATATATATTAGTATAGTCTATAAGTATATACAGTATATAAATATATGTATGAATGTATACTATAAATTATAAGGAATTTAATGTGTAGACGCCCCCCTTCCCATACAATGCATAGGTGTGGATGAGAGAGAGACATGAGTGTGTACAGTCACTAACACAAGCACACTCTCCTTGGAGGGATTTGGAGGGTCATTCCCTTTAGTCTATAGATCCCCTGGCCCCAAAGTTTATAGATCCCAGTCTAAAAAGATGCGACAGTTTTGGCTTTCCTGTATATCGTACACTGCACAGGATTCCTGCCACCTTCCTTCTTAAAAGTGATCGATTCTCCGAAGACAAAAGTCTTATTGGGTAAAAGATCCCATCATTACATAGGGGAAAAGAGGGAGATAGAGAAGGGGGGGAAGAGGGAGAAAAAGCAAAAACGTCTCTCAGGTTTAGGTCAGGTATGAGAAAGTCGCAAGTTGGAAGGAGATGTGATTCCTTTAAGGACTAAGGTGATGAGATTGCAGGTTGGTGGTGACTATTTGGGGGTAGTCCACATCCTCGGTGGCCATTAAGGGGGTCTTTGAGTGGTAGGGACTGGGGATTCCTGCAGCCTTCTTAGAGGGACCTGTAGATTTTCTGCTGCAGTTGCATTGGGAGTCACGACTCACCTTCCCAGCTCCTGGTTAGGTGTCTGGTAGACGAGGATGGCAAGTGAATGATCTCTATAGGGTATAGGAACTGCTAGCCTGAGACTTGGGGTTCTGAAGAAGTAGCACCCTATAATAGTCCCTTTAAATCCTTAAAGTAAAAGTTGAATATTGCACATTCCTTGCAAGGTCTAAGGGTCTGCTGTGTTATTCTAGAAGGGTCCTACAGTCCTGCTGTGTTATTTTAGAAGGGTCCTACAGTCCTCAGCAGGCTAATTCATACACCACATCTGCTCTTTAGGGTCGTCTCCAATTTGCAGGGGATTCCCTCGTCTACAAGGTTTAAGTTTGCAGCAATATAGGAAGTTTCCTATACGACTATGTGCAGATATGAGAAAGAAGGGGGTCTTCTATATAGATATAAGAAGGTCCCCCAGTCCCTGTCTTGGTCAGTAGGCAGATGGTGGGCTTCATGGACATCGAAGTGAATGGCTTTTGTCCACAGACTGTATACTGTATCAGCTGGAGGCTATATACCACCATCCAGGACAATGATGTGAGCAGTAGTCTGTATGCATAGTAATAACTATATATACAGTATATAAATCATAGTGACAGCATAAAGGAGAAAGGTGGGCTCGACTAGTAATGTCAGGAGCTGTATCGTCTCGATTACTCAGTCCCTTTACCTCCCCATTGTTGCTGTCGATAGACAATACAGTCATGTTGTGGTCTCCTCACATGTGATGTCTTTCTATATGACTGTGCATATATATATATATATATATATATATATATATATATATATATATATATATATATATGGCCATGAGATATAACGATTGTCCATACATAAGGGATAGGCTGTAACTATTGCTCATCCATAAGGCCATAGGATGTAACTATCAGGTCGTATGATGCAACTATTGTTCGTACATAAGGAATAGGATGCAACTATTGTTCATATATAAGGAATAGGATATAACTATTGTTCATACATAAGGTCACATGATACAACTATTGTTCATATATAAGGTCATAGGATACAACTATTGTTCATATATAAGGTCACAGGATACAACTATTGTACATATATAAGGTCACAGGATACAACTATTGTTCATATATAAGGTCACATGATACAACTATTGTTCATATATAAGGTCACAGGATACAACTATTGTTCATATATAAGGTCACATGATACAACTATTGTTCATATATAAGGTCACAGGATACAACTATTGTTCATATATAAGGTCACATGATACAACTATTGTTCATATATAAGCTCATAGGATACAACTATTGTTCATATATAAGGAATAGGATACAACTATTGTTCATATATAAGGTCACAGGATACAACTATTGTTCATATATAAGGTCATAGGATACAACTATTGTTCATATATAAGGTCACAGGATACAACTATTGTTCATATATAAGGTCATAGGATACAACTATTGTTAATATATAAGGTCATAGGATACAACTATTGTTCATATATAAGGTCATATGATGCATATATTGTTCATACATAAGGCCATAGGATACATATATTGTTCATACATACATTCATGTTGCTTCTATCCATACACATAGCTGTGGGATTTTAAAGGGCAGCTCCATAGTCCTATGAAGTTCAGGGTGTATCATGGCCTTTGTCTTCATGTCTTTTAGGAACATGATATTCCAGATGACTATGAACCAGGAAGCTACTGTGGAACCCTGCTGCCATGTACAGGTAAGATTGCTATGTATACACTGCAAGGTACTACTGATGCTACAAGACAGTTACACTTACCCATATACTGTGCAATTACATAGGTGATATTTGGACTAGATGGACATATGTGATATAACTTATTGTATACTGGTCAGTTACTTATTGTATACAGTCAGTATTGCAGACATATGCTACAGTAAAGGTTATATATATATATATATATATATATATATATATATATATATATATATATATATATCCCCTCCTTTGTGCACAGGGATTATAGATGGTACCTATGTCCTGAGAGTATAAAATATGTTCTGTATGTGTTGTATATAGAGACATTGTTCTGTTATACAGTTATTAATATTCCTCCTGTGCATAGCCATCTGCACTAGTGAGTATGTTTGCAGGTATGTTGCATATACCATATAATATACCATTAGTGTTATAGTGTGCGCCCAGGTATAAAGTAATTGTGAATTTTGACTATAGTTGACCTTTAAGCAGATGACTCATGTCCCCCCTCTCTCCTACTCTCAGGACCATCACCTTAAGGCCAATCCCCTTCCTGCTGAGTCCTGGCTAGGCCTTGTGTACAGTGAGCATAGGATGCACCCAGCTCCTTTATGCATACTGTAACAGGTAAGTAGCTCTCGCTCTGTAACACACCCCTTGAAGGGATAATACAAGCTGACTATAGACATTAGATATTTGTGGGCAGATCCAGCCAAGTTTGGGGGCATCTGCAGACAATCTAGTGTCTATAGGCACCTCTCTTATCTGCATATAATGTGCCATTCTGGGGCTCTCCAGGTGCTGCAAAACTACAACTCCCATCATGCCCTGACAGCCTTTGGCTGTCAGGGCATGATGGGAGTTGTAGTTTTGCAACACAAGGAGAGCCTATAGCTGCGTTCTTTTAAGTTTTGATTAGTCCAGGTAATACCTCTACTAAATTCTATGGGGGAGATTTATCAAACATGGTGTAAAGTGAAACTGGCTCAGTCGCCCCTAGCAACCAATCAGATTCCACCTTTCATTTTTCAAATTGTCTGTGAGGAATGAAAGGTGGAATCTGATTGGTTGCTAGGGGCGACTGAGCCAGTTTCACTTTACACCATGTTTGATAAATCTCCCCAGAGTATATACATATAGACACAGCCATAACCCTAATATATATACGTCGCACACACAGACGTAACTTAACAGAGCCAAACGTGCGTGTTCATCTGGCCTCACAGTTATATCATGTATCATAATGGGAAAGTCGTATAGATAGCATCTGCAAGGGTCTAGGCCTGGCCTAGGGATTAGGCTTAAACTAGAGGCCAGGTTTACCATTTCCAGGGCTTTCTGAGCTCCTCGTAGTCAACAGTGAAGCTGTAATTGTCACCCTGGGGTATATGTAGTTGTGTTGCGCAATAATACAGATACATTTAATGGGGGGGGGGCACTATATGGAGTAAGATGTCTATCACTTTTCCACCGTAACATGGTGTTTCCCAACCTGTAAAGCTATGATATGATAAGAGAGAGAGTCTACGGCTGTCAGAGCATGATAGGAGTTGTAGTTTTGTGATAGCGAAGGAGCCACCGGTAGGGAACATTCCCATAAGGGGTGCAGAGGCAGTAGTCACACCTCCAAAAAGCTGTCAGGGCATGTTGGGAGATGTAGTTTTGCAACGACTGAAGAGCCACCGGCTAAGGAACGTTGTTATAGGGGGTGTAGAGGTAGCAGTCAGGTCATGCTGGGAGTTGTAGTTTTGCAACAAGTGGAGAGCCTGTGACTGGAAGAGCACAATGGGAGTTGTAGTTTTGCAACAGCAGTAAAGCCTGTATGTTGGGAGTTGTAGTTTTGATAAAGAGCCCCAGGCTAGGGAACATACCTGTGATGAAGTTATAGCTGAAATCTGTCAGGGCATGCTGGGAGTTGTAGTTTTGCAACGCCTGGAGAGCCACAGTTTGGGGAACACAATGGGGAGTAAGACTGACTAGTTCTAAGGGTCATTTTACATTAAGTAGTATATGAAGTGGCCGACCTCTCCTGTACCAGGATGACAGAGAGGGGCCCCATATTTTGGAGTCCTTTTTCCCAGTTCAATATTCTCTACATACACTGCAACCCTACGGCCCATGGTAGATATCTAATCTTGTTCTCTATGGGTCTGGCCCACTGTAGGATCTTAATAGCATAAACCCAAAATGGTAAAAATTTCCGTGGCTCATATTAGTGAGAGAAGATTCGTCCGGGGTCTATGGGACAAAGTTAAAAAATAAATAAATAAAAACAAATCAAAACAAAAAGTTTTATATATTTTAAGCTATTTTTGGTCTCCGTGCCGTATGCCGACATTTCATCACCTTATTACTATTTTTATATTTTTTGTGGCTGAGCGTTAACCCCTTCACACGCCTTTCCGTGCCTATTTTTTTTTTTTTTATATTATTTTATACTAAGATTTTTTTTTTACTCTTTTATTCTATGCTGTTAAATACATATAACTTTTATCACTATTGTCCTGGCAGCATTTATCTTGGTGATTTTTATTTTTTTTTTAAATGATTATTAGATTAGTTTTTATTGTCTATACATAAACTTACATAAATATATAGTACAATAAAAAATAAACTATTATTGCTTTACTTTCCTTAAATCTAGTGGAGGCGGTTATATAACCTGGGGTCTTTCCATCTAGGCCTTGACTCTCTTTGACTAAGAGAAGTAATTATAAAATCTATTAAGCTTATTGTCTTCTTTATAAGCCAGATCTCCAGCTCCCCATCACCCTTATAGGGACGGCCATGGGCTACTATGTCCCATATGTATCAGGTGAAAGATCAGAGCTGGACGGTGCAGTCATGAAAGAGTTAAATCCGTTCTATGATGTTTACATTTAAATAAATTCCATTCATAGTTTAAAAAACAAAAACAAAAGAAAACACCATGATTGTTAACTCTCTCCTTCCCAGATTGGATCTTTCTTACATAGACATTTTATTTTACTTTTATATTTTACTCTGGCCCTTCTATATACTTTATAATGGGGATTCTATGACGGTCATTTCCCAATAACAATATTATCTGCAGATCTTAGTAACAATCCGCATCCCTTCTTTGTCAGTGGACGCATACGTGGGATATAGCATCGTAATGCAGATATCCTATTATAGCAGGGACATCACCTATGTATATTGTATATTCAGGGTACAGAGTATAAAAGCGATCAGGAGCCAAACCTTATATAGATAATAGATAGATAGATAGATAGATGATAGATAGATAGATAGATAGATAGATAGGAGATAGATAGATAGATAGATAGATAGATAGATAGATAGGAGATAGATAGATAGATAGATATGAGATAGATAGATAGATAGGAGATAGATAGATAGATAGATAGATAGATAGGAGATAGATAGATAGATAGATAGGAGATAGATAGATAGATAGATAGGAGATAGATAGATAGATGGATAGATAGATAGATAGATAGATAGATAGGAGATAGATAGATAGATAGATAGATAGATAGATAGATAGATAGATAGGAGATAGATAGATAGAGTTGTAGTTTTCCAACAGTTGGAAAACCAAAGGTTGGGGAACACTGGTGTGTAGTGTAATGTCCATGTCCACCCTGAGCCCCATAAACACCTTGGCCCTATCCTGTATATGTACTAATAATATACATATATGGGTTTTGTGTATGTGTACAGGATGTATGTAGATATAGATAGCGGTTAAACCTATACAATACATACATGGACAGTATGGACAAAATATACTATGAGCCAGACTAGTACTGGAGTCACTTTGCCCTTCTCTGCTACAATACACAGCTATAGAATGACGGCCTCTCCGTTACTAGGATGGGGGTAGTGACCGCACCACATGAGGGGCTCCGTATTTAAGTTTGTACATTGGGGTAACCTTTCCGCTATTCTCTACATATACTGTAACCGTACGGCCCATTGTATAGATTAAGGTCTTGGTTCTCTATAGGTCCGATCCATAATGGGCCTTAGTGACTTAGGGTGAACTCTATGGGAGAGTGACGAAAAAAATAAAAAAAAACAAATAAAAAGTTTTATGTTTTCGTTTTTTTTTTTTGCCATTAGAGCTATTTCTGGTCTCGTTGCCGTGTGCCCACATTTTATTATCTTTCCTTATGTTTTTTTTTTTGTGGTCAAGCATTAACCCCTTCTGACATCTTACCTATCATACCAATATGGGTAGATTATTTCATATCAAGATTTTTTTTATCACTTATTCTGTGATGTTAAATATATATAAAGTAGCGTTTATCCTGGGAGATTTAGAAATGATTATTGCTTTAGTCTTTTATGTCTATACCACTAAGCTTAATATATAAAATGATAAAAATCTGATTATTGTTCCTCTTGCCCTACATCTAAGCCTGGGGGGTTATATAGCGCGTGGTCTCCCCTTCTGGGCCCGGCCTGCCTTAGATGTAAATTCTTCACAATGAGGAAAATAATTGTAAAACTCAGCTTCTGAATATCTCCATGACACGAGGTCCACACAGATAGGGGCCTATAGGAAAAAATACAGATTTAGTAAGGCTCCCAATACCTAATCATGTTCCACCAAATACTAGAGGCAGAGAAGGGCTGCAAGTAACTTATTTGGTAACATTGTGGTGTCTATAGAGAGAGGTGAGAGTAACATCTCCAATGGAGAAGGGCAGAGCAGCCACCTTGGCTCCCCATCACCCTTATAGGGACGGCTATGGGCTACTATGTCCCATATGTACCAGGAGAATGAGCAGAGCTGGACGGTGCAGTCATGAAGGAGTTAAATCCGTTCTTTGACATTTACACCTGAATAAACTCCATTTGTAATTTTCAAAAAATTTCAAAAACATCCCGCTTTTTCACTCATAACTTCCCGGGTTGGATCTTTTTTATGTAGATATTTTCTATGACTCCAGCCCTAACATATTCTTTATAATGGGGATATTATAAGGATCATTTTCAAACAATAATCTTCTCTGCAGTTCTTAGTAACAGTCCAGATTCCTTCTTTGTCAGTGGACACGTATGTGGGATATAGCATCGTAATGCAGATATCCTATAATAGCAGGGACATCACCTACTTATATTGTGTGTTCAGGGTATGTTCTTTTTAATGAGTATAAAAGGGATCAAGAGCCAAACCTTAAATATATAGAACAGGGAATGGGGGTGCTACTAAGACCCAAATTATATATAAAGTCAGTACTGGAATCCAAGTCCAATCTTGTATACAGGCATGCTGGGAGTTGTAGTTTTCAAACAGTAGGATAACCAAAGGTTGGGGAACACTGGTGTGTAGTGTAACGTCCATGTCCGCCCTGAGCCCCGTATACACCTTGGTACTATCCTGTATATTTATTAATAATATACATATATGGGTTTTGTGTATGTGTACAGGATGTATGTAGATATAGATAGCTGTTCTAGAATATATACATGGACATAAAATATACTATGAGCCAGACTAGTCCTGGGATCACTTTGCCCTTCTCTGCTATAATAGATATAGAATGACGGCCTCTCCGTTACTAGGATGGGGGTAGTGACCGCACCACATAAGGGGCTCCGTATTTAGATTTGTACATTGGGGTAACCTTTCCGCTATTCTCTACATATACTGTAACCGTACGGCCCATTGTATAGATCAAGGTCTTGTTCTCTATAGGTCCGATTCATAATGGCCCTTAGTGTCTTATCCCCAGGATGGTGATGGAAAAATATCAAAACTTAAAAAAATAAAAAGTTTTATATTGTAGGTTTTTTTTTGCCATTAGAGCTATTTTTGGTCTCGCTGCCGTGTGGCCACATTTTATCATCTTTTCCTCATGTTTTTTTTTTTTTTTTTTGTGGTCGAGCATTAACCCCTTCCGACATCTTACCTATATGTGTAGATAATTTTATATCAAGATTTTTTTTATGATTTAATCTGTGATGTTAAATATATATATATATTTTTATATATATATATATATATATATATATATATATATATATATATATATATATATATATATAAAGTAGCGTTTATCCCGGTAGATTTAGAAATGATTATTGCTTTAGTCTTTTATGTCTATACCTCTAAGCTTAATATATAAAATAATAAAATCTCATTACTGTCCCACTACCCCAACATCTTAGCCTGGGGGGTTATATAGCGGGTGGTCTCCCCTTCTGGGCCTGGTCTTCCTTAGATGTACATTTTTCACAACATAGAAAATAAATAGTAAAATTCAGCTTCTCTGTATCTCCAGGACATGGGGTTCACACAGATAGGGGCCTATAGCAAAAACTACAGATTTAGTAATGCTTCTAATACTGACTCCTGTGCCCCCAATACTGGAGACAGAGAAGGGCTGCAAGTAACTTCTTTGGTAACATTGTGGTGTCTATAGAGAGAGGTGAGAGTATCATCTCCAATAGAGAAGGGCAGAGCAGCCACCTCAGGATCATCACCCTTATAGGGACGGCTATGGGCTACTATGTCCCATATGTACCAGGTGAATCTGCAGAACTGGACGGTGCAGTAATGAAAGAGTTAAATCCGTTCTTTGACATTTACACCTGAATAAACTCCATTCATAATTTTCGAACAAATTTCAAAATTACAATGGGGGACATTTACTAAGCAGTCTAATTTATATGACTCTTCTAGTGAGGATTGGTGTATACTTTGTTCCAATATCTCATGGCTAATTTATTGTAGCATTGCCATAGTAAATGTATCTAAGTAAAGGGTCGCATAAAAAGTTGCAGAAAAAGTTGCAAAAATGCAAAAATTGTGCAAGCATATTCACCTGGTACTGACCTGCACCTGTTTGTGCGACTTTCTAAAAAGTCGCAAATGATAAATTGGGAGTTAATCCTGGATTATGTGAACTTTTGGAAGAATACTTATAACAGGTAAATTTGAAAAAAAGTTGTATCTAAAAAATATTTGCCCATCGAATACCTGGTCATAAGTAGAAGTTAGACTAAAAATAGGGGAAAAATCCAATTATTTACCTAAAAATAGGTGCAAAGCTCTTGATAAATTTCCCTGAATGATTCTTAATTCTCTCCGATGCAGAATAACATCTCCAATGGGAAAGGGCAGAGCAGCCACCTCTGCTCCCCATCACCCTTATAGGGACGGCTATGGGCTACTATGTCCCATATGTATCAGGTGAATGATCAGAGCTGGACAGTGCAGTAATGAAAGAGTTAAATCCGTTCTTTGACATTTACACCTGAATAGACGCCATTCATAATTTGAAAAAAAATTAAAAACATCATGATTCTTAACTCTCTCCTTCCCAGGTTGGATCTTTTTTTTACGTATACATCTTCTATCACTCTGGCATTATAATGGGGATATTATGGGGGGGTTGTAGTTTTCAAACATTTGGGGAACCACAGGTTGGGGAACACTGGTATATATTGTGTATGTCCATGTCCGCCCTGAGCCCCGTATACACCCTGGTCCTATCCTGTATGTGTACTAATAATATACATATATGGGTTTTGTGTATGTGTACAGGATGTATGTAGATATAGATAGCTGTTCTACAATATAAACATGGACATAAAATATACTATGAGCCAGACTAGTCCTGAGGTCACTTTGCCCTTCTCTACTATAATAGATATAGAATGACGGCCTCTCCATTACTAGGATGGGGGTAATGACCGCACCACACGAGGGGCTCCGTAATTAAATTTGTACATTGGGGTAACCTTTCCGCTATTCTCTACATATACTGTAACCGTATGGCCCATTGTATAGATTAAGGTCTTGTTCTCTATAGGTCCGATCCATAATGGGCCTTAGTGTCTTATCCCCAGGAGGGTGAACTCTATAGGAGAGTGATAAAAAAAAGAATCTAAATCAAAAATTAAAAAAAAAAAGTTTCATCTTTTTTGTTTTGCCATTAGAGCTATTTCTGGTCTCGCTGCCGTGTGCCCACATTTTTGATCATCTTTGCCTCGTGTTTTTTTTTTTTTTTTTTTCCGTGGTCGAGCATTACCTCCTTCTGATATCTTCTTATCTATACTTATATGTTTACAATATTTTATTTCAAGATTTTTTTTTATCACTTATTCTGTGATGTTACATATATATATAAAGTAGCGTTTATCCCGGTAGATTTAGAAATGATTATTGCTTTAGTCTTTTATGTCTACACCTCTAAACTTAATATATAAAATAATAAAATCTGATTACTGTCCCACTTCCCGTACATCTAAGCCTGGGGGGTTATATAGCTGATGGTCTCCCCTTCTGGGCCCGGTCTGCCTTAGATGTAAATTCTTCTCAATAAGGCAAATAATTATAAAATTCAGCTTCTCGGTATCTCCAGGACACGGGGTCCACTCAGATAGGAGGCCTATAGAAAAAACAACAAATTTAGTAATGCTCCTAATAGCGACTCCTGTGCCCCCCAAATACAAAGAAGGGCTGCAGGTAACTTCTTTGGTAACATTGTGGTGTCTATAGAGAGAAAGGTGAGGTCGGTGCAGAATAACATCTTAAATGAGAAAGGGCGGAACAGCCACCTTGGCTCCCCATCTCCCTTATAGGGACGGCTATGAGCTACTATGTCCCATATGTACCAGGTGAATTCGCAGAGCTGGACAGTGCAGTAATGAAAGAGTTAAATCCGTTCTTTGACGTTTACTCCTGAATAAACTCCATTCTTAATTTTCAAAAAATTTCAAAAACATCACGATTCTTAACTCTCTCCTTCTCAGGTTGGATCTTTCTTACGTAGACATTTTCTATGACTCCAGTTCTACTACCAGTTCTGCATATTCTTTTTCTTTACTATGGCGTCCCTTTTCCTTCCTTCCAGGATGCCGTCCTCTACATACACGGCCCATTTAAGATATCAAGGTTTCATTTTCCAAGACTGATCCATAGAAGGATCTTAGTAGTGAACAATTTACATAGTTCATATTCCACAAAAAAGAAAAAAAAATGACGTTTATTTTCTTCCTTTTGAGCTATTTTTGGTCTCCGTGTCGTATGCCGACATTTTATCGTCTTATTACTATTTTTATATTTTTCGGGGCCGAGCGTTAACCCCTTCAGCCATCTTTTTGTATATAACTATACTTGTTAATTATTCTAATTTATTCCATGATGTTAAATATATATATATATATATATATATATATATATATATATATATATAAAATCCCTCACTTTATATATGCCAGAGAAATTTTAAAAAATTTTTTGCAATAATTATTGGTTCGGTCTTTTATATCCATATCTCTAAGCCTAATACATAGAACAATATAACTGATTATTGTTTCCCTTAAACTTGTGAGGGTATAAAACCTGGGGTCTACTGAGTTGGGTCTTTTCATCTAAGAAAGTGATTGTAAGATCCATTATTCTTACTAAAACTGGATTGGATGGATTGGGGTCACAAAACAACACTCCTTATACTGACTCATATGCCCCACAATACTTGGGGCAGAGTAGGATGATAATTCAATTACTTGGTAATATTGTGGTGTCTATAGAGAATGGGGATCCTGGTGCAACTTTATTGGGAAGGGCAAAGCAACTTCAGTGCCCCATGACTCTTATAGGGACACCTATGGGCTTTGTTCCGGGTGACTCAGGTCCTACTATATGCCTATATATAATGGGGATACCATGAGGGTCATTTACCATGTACAATACTGTCTGCAGTTCTTAGAAACAGTCCAGATCCCTTCTTTGTCAGTGGACACATACGTAGGATATAGCATCGTAATGTAGATATGATATAATAGCAGGGACATCGCTTATGTATATTGCTTATTTAGAGTACCAAAGGGACCAAGACCCGAACCTTATATACAGGCAATACTAAGAATCAAATCAATACGTACAGTCAGTACTGGAAGCAAAAGCAAAGCCCAGTCTTATATACCAGGCATGCTGGGAGTTGTAGTTTGCAACAGCTGGAGAGGCACAGGTTGGGGAACACTGGTGTATAGTGTATACACTACACTATAGCCCCATATACACCCTGGTCCCCATATACATATACATACTCCCCTGACCCCATATACACCATGGTCCTACCTTATAATAGAATATTCATATAAAGGTTGTGTACAGGATGTATGTAGATATAGATGTTTTATCTATACAATATATACATGGACATGAAATATACTAGTCCTGGGGTCACTCTTCCCTTCCCTGCTATAACAGATGTGATATGAAGTGCCCGGCCTCTCCTTTACCAGGATGGCGGCCCACAAGAAGGGCCTCATATTCTGGTCCTTACCTTGGGGGTCACCTCTTCTTCTTCCCAGGACACCATTCTCTACATACACGGCCCATTTAAGGATTTAATGTTCTGTATAGGTCCGACCTCTAGTGGGCTCTTAGCGCCTTATCCCCAGGATGGCCTAATGGAAGGATGAAAACATTAATAATAATAATAATAATAATAATAATAATAATAATAATAAAAAAATAATAATATATATATATATATATAGTGTATATATATGTAATTTAATTTTTTTTTATACATTTTTTATGCAGACATTATATTGTCTTTGTTTTATTTTTTTATGTCCAAGCATTAACCTCTTGTATATACCTTTATTTAAAAAAAAAAAAAATTATAATAAGATTATTTATTCTATATATAAAATCCATCACTGACGACCTGGCAGCATTTATCCTGGTGAGATGTTATTTAGTAGATTTAGATTATTCTTCAGTCAATGATGTATATAAAGTAGATGTATAGTATAGTAGTATAATGAACCTTATATACTGTTTCCTGTACACCTAAGGCTGGGGTTCACGCCACGTTTTTGCAATCCGTTTTTGCTCAAAACGGGTGGAAAAACGGATGTAATTGTGTGCATCTTTTTTGATCCGTTTTTCCATTGACTTCCAGTATAAATAAAAAATGTACACAAAAACGTACTTGATCTACGTAAATAAAAAAACGGATTAGTTTTGATTTTTTTTATAATGGAAGTCAATGGAAAAACAGATCAAAACAGATGCACACAAATGGGTTACAAAACTGTAGTGTGAACCCAGCTAAACCTGGGGGGGGGGGGGTGTTATACAACCTGTGGTCTTTTTCATGAGAGCAATGATGGGTCATATTTTGTTCAGTAAATCATCATTTTTATGACATGGTGACCAGGCACCACAAGAGGGGTCCCATATTCTGTATTGTACTTTGGGGGTCACCTCTCCTTCCCAGAACACTACTCTCTTCACGCATGGCCCATCTCGGAAATTAATTTTCTATATGCGTCCGAGCCATAGTGGGGCCTAAAATTTTCCCCCCTGGATGGTCAGCAATTTCTCTATCTCCTATTAGTTCTGGAACATTCCACTGGACTCTATAAAAGAACAAAAAAAATGTAAAAGGGCAAAAAGTTTTTTTTATAACTATTTTTGGTCTCTCAGTCGTACGTCTACATTTTATCATCTTTTAATATTTCCTGTATTTTCTGTGGTTGAGCATTAACCCCTTCAAATGCCATCTTGTATATAGATTTTTAGATTATTTTAAGATTTTTTTTAAATATATAATTTATCCTATGATGTAAAGATAAATATATATATGTAAAGATAATATATATATATATATATATATATATATAATTATTGTTTCCTAAATAAAACCTGGGGGGTTATAGTATCTGTGATTTCCCCATCTGGTCTCAGTTTACTCTTAGAGGTGAATCTTTAGTAAGAGTGTCTCCTTTATAAGCCATATCTCCATAAAGGGGCAGATTGGGGGCCTATAACAATGCTGACTCATGTGCCCCCCAATACGTGGGGCAGGTAAGTCACTTCTTTGTTAAGTTATATTGTTGTGTTTATGGGTAGAGGGGAGCCTGGTGCAACTTCATACTGCCCACTGATAGGGAATAGCAGAACACACAGCTGATCTTATAGGGACGCCTATGGGCTATATGTTAACAACTGAGCGATGCGGTACAGAAACAGTTAAATCATTAATTCCATGAGGTTTACACCCAAATAAACTCTAAAAATATAGTTTTTTTTACCTCTATCCTTCCCAGGTTGGTTTTCCCTATGTAGATATCTAACTGTATGGCGAAGCCCTGTAGATATGTTATGTCACTCAGGCCCTGCTATGTGTATTATAATGGGGGTATTATGAGGGTTGTTTTTCCCAGAACAATATTATCTGCAGTTTTTAGTAACAACCCAGACCCCTTCTTTATCAGAGGACACTTATGTGGGATACAGCATCGTAATGTAAATGCTAGATATAATAGCGGGGACACCTATCATGTATTCAGGGTATGCTCTTTATAATGAATATAAAAAAGGGACCAAGATTCCAACCTTATATACAGGGAATGTGGTCAATACTAAGAGAGAACTTTTATGTATATTAAATAATATTAAACTGGAGTCACCCTGGCCCATAAACACTACTTGTATATAGTGAATATAATATGTATTAAAATACAGTGACTATAATATGTACCTCTGTATATCTGATGAGCACTTACAGTATACCATATATACAGATACCTACAGAAAGAATATCCGGTAAGAAGTCAGTATAGGATATAGGGATACAGAATAGAGTTTTCTTATAAACTATAATATGTATTCAACTTTCTGTATATAATTGTTATTGGATAGACCCTGGTCTGTATGTAGTGGGTATAGAATATTCTAAGGCCCTGGTCTTTATATAGTGGATATAAGATATTCTAAGACCATGATCTGTATATAGAGGGTATAGGATATTCTAAGGTTTTAATCTGTATATAGTGGGTTTAGGATATTCTAAGACGAACCTGGTCTGTATATAGTGGATATAGGATATTCTAAGACCCTAGTATATGTTAAGTGGGAAATTATAGGAAATTCTAAGACCCTGTTTTGTATATAGTCGATATATATATAGTGTAAATAGGGTATTCTAAAACCTTTATATAGTGGATATAGCATATTATAGGGCCATGGTCTGTATATAGGGGATATAGGATATTATAGGGCCATATACTGTATATAGAAATATATATGATATTCTAAAACCCTCTTCTGTATATAGTGGATATAGGATATTATAGGGCAATGCTCTGTATATAGTGGATATAGGATATTCTAAAACCCTCTTCTTCTGTATATAGTGGATATAGGAAATTCTAAAACCCTGCTCAATATATAATGGATAAAGGATATTCTAAGACCCTGATAAGTATATAGATATATATAGGATATTCTAAGGCCCTGGTCTGTATGTGGTGGATATAGGATATTCTAAAACCTTCTTCTGTATATAGTGGATATATGATATTAAAGGGCCATGGCCTGTATATGGTGGGTATAGGATATTCTAAAACCCTGGTCTGGGTATAAGATATTTTAAGACAGTGGATATAGGATATTCTAAGACCCCAATTTCTATATGTAGTGGATATAGGATATTCTAAAACCCTGGTCTGTATACAGTGGGTATAAGATATTCTAAGACCCTGATCTCTATATGTAGTGGATATAGAATATTATAAGACCCTGATCTGTATATAGTTGGCACAGGATATTCTACAGCCCTAATCTGTATATAGTGGGTATAGGATATCGTGAGACCCTTACATTGTGTATTGTAGTCTTCATCTGTATAGAGGGGGCATTGTGTCAGCTCCTGATCTGTATATAGTGGGGTATAGCATGTTCCATGGTCCTCATCTGTACATAGGGGGCATAGTGCCAGCTCCTAAACAGTATATATTGGGGTATAGCACATTCCATGGACCTCATCTGTATATAGTGGTCATAGTGCCAGCTCCTGATCTGTACATTACAATCTATAACATCCCAACATCTTGATCTTTTTTTTAATAGCTGTAGAGATTGGATATTCTGCAGTCTGTATTACTAACCTATATTGCTATAGATTCTATAGTATAGAGCTGGGGTTGGGCTATTTACCATTGAATGTAGGCAAGCACATAATCCCCCTATGGGTACCGGAAGGACAGGAGTCTGGAAGACCCCATCACGTCATTATATTTTGTGCACTATTATATAATATTGAGTGATGATAACTCCTCTATATCATTTTCACCTCTAAAAATCATCTCTTATGCAGGGTGGGGGTGGCCCCACTTATTACAGTGGCCCTTGAGATTGTAATTATCCTCTCAAAAGAAAAAAAGCATATGCACAAAAAATGGTAGCACATCACAAAAATCTTTATTATAACACTGACATAGATACAAAAATACCACATAAATATAGGAAAGAGAAAAGAGAAGTTCAAGGCGTATGAATACATTTTCAAAGCAGCTTACCTGGGTTTACCCAACTAAGACAACTATGTGCCATTTTAGACGTGAACAATAAGCGTTTCTTCCTTAATCTCAAACACTTTACAGACATAAAGTTACCATTAGTGCCATCTGATTTATAGTTATGGAATAACGTCATCAGTTACCTAGGAGAAGACAGTAAGTAACCTTCTGTAACTTAGAGAATCCGTCATTAGATACAATGTAGAGTCCTTAAATTTCAATTTCAGCATTGAATATTGTGTTTATAAGGTTTAGCTGCTGCTTTGTGAGTTGGAAGCAGACATCATTGGATCAGGGCTGCTAAAAGTTACATACAGTATAGACAAAAGTGGGGTCAGGTGTGTCACAATATCATTATCACTTAAAAGTTAGTTTTTCACAAAGTGTCTCCTGGAAGCTCCAGCGCTCAGCTATAATCTGTGGATGACCCAGCAAGAGAAATAAAGCATTGCATAGGTCTTATGAAAACGTATGGGCTACCTGTGTAGTGCAGAGAACTTTTGGCCCTCCAGCTTTTTTTAAAAACTTCAATTCCCATTATACCTGGACAGCCAAAGCTAAGGGTCCATTTACACAGAAAGATTATCTGCCATTGATTTAAAGCCAAAGCCAGAAACAGACTTCAGAAACAGAGATCAGGTCATAAAGGAAAGACTGAGATGTCTCATCTTTTCAAATCCATTCCTGGCTTTGGCTTCAAATCTTTGGCAGATAATGTGTGAAATAATCATTCTGCGTAAAAGCACCCCTAGGGTACTATTACACGGAGCGATAATTGGCCGAATGGGCCCTATCCGGACGATTATCGTTCCGTGTAATAAACACAACAATCAGCCAATGTCAATGATCATTGGCTGATTGTTGATATAGGTTTGCACCTATAATTGTCAGCCACTGACAGCGCACCGTTACGTGTAATAGCAGTGTGCGGCCGGCGGCTGACGATTTGCTAAGTTAATACATTACCTATCCATGGTCCAGGGCTCCTCTTGCAGTCCGCTTCTCCCAGGGTCCCGCACGCTGCAGCTTCAGAGCGGCCTGTCTTAGCTGACAGACCGTTCAGCCAATCACAGGCCGGGACCGCTGCAGCCAGTGATTGGCTGAGCAGCCTGTCAGTTAAGACCTCCTTGTTAAACGATTATCGGGCCGTGTAATAGGTCCAGTAAACGAGTAAACGAGCTTGTTCACAGTTATTATCGGGCCACCATCGGCCCGTGTAATACTATCCTAAAACATGATGGGAATTGTAGTTTTGCAACAGTTGGAGCGCCGCAGGTTTTCCTGGTGTAGTGTTTAGGTGTGCAATGTCTTCCAGAAGGCAGTCAGGGCATGCTGGGAGTTGTAGTTTTTCAATAGCATTAAAGCGAATGTACCACTAGGTACATCACTTTGTTTTTTTTTTTACATGAACAGAAAGGCGCTGGTATTTTCCAGAGCACAGGCCCGCCCCGAAGCACTGGGGGAAGGCCGTCGGCCCCCAATGTGATGAAACCCCCTCTGTAACGTGACTCCATTAGCTGCATCACAGAGGGGAGATCATCACACTTGGGGCTGGTGGACCTGATCCCAATGCTCTGGGGGGGGGGGGGGGTAGTGCTCGGCAATAGACCAGGGCAGTGTGCGGGAATCGGGCAGCAGTTCATAAAAAGGACTGGTCTGGTCTGTGCTGGTCTGTTTATGTAAATAAGTGATGTACCTAGTGGTGCATTTGCTTTACAGAAGTAAAGGGGAGACAAAAAATATTTGTAATACATTGCTTTTTTTTTTTTTTTTTTTTTGCAAACAAATTTTTATTGTTTTATCCAAGAGCAAATATCCATGCACATAAAAGTATAAAGGCATATGGAAAAGAGCTGCCATGCAGCCTCCAACAAGGTTAACAGAACAGCAGATAATACAGCCGAACAACATAACAATAACTCCCCTCCCCCCCCACCCCCCCAACTTGCTCGTGGTGTGGAAAACCCTCAGTCACAACGAGGCCAATGCCCCTCTGTGCTTCTAGGAAGCAGACTGTAAACGCAATGGCCCTAAAGTATCAGCCAGATCAGCCCTCATGTACCAGGCTGTATTACGAAACGGCCCAACCACTCTCTTAATCTCCACTGGATCCAGGAACGCCCCTATGAACTTCTTCCATTTTTTGAAGAAGGTCTTAGCCCTCGTTTCCCTAGATGGCTCAGCGTCCAACTGATCCATGGTAAGGTATGTTTTGACCTGGTTTATCACCTGCTCCACGGTAGGCATCTCCTCCGTTAACCAGCGCTGCAGAAGGCAACGTTTAGCCACTAGTAAAATAGTATGTATTAGACTTGTGATACGTGTATTATCAGGAGGTATATGAAGAACCATCAGGTGAGGGTCTACAGGGATACATATGTGCAATTTACTCTCGATCAAGGTCGCCAAGGCCTGCCAGAAAGAGCGTACCCTGGAGCAGGTGAACAAACCATGGAACAGATCTGTCAGATTTTCCCCACAATTGGGGCAGGCAGTGATTCTCTCGGGGTGGGCCGGCGTCCTGGGGAAACTAAACCCATAGGTAGCATGGTGGAGGATTTTAAATTGTGTCTCCCTCCATTGCTCATTAATCACCGCCTGACGAGTCGCCATCCAACCCCTGAGAATTTGATCACCAAGGTCCGTGAGGAGAAGCTTAGCTTCCCAGTAGGAGAACAGCGAGGGAAGAAGGCCTGCAGTCAGTGAGTTCCGTAGAGTGAGGTACAAACAAGACAGAGTATGAATGGGGTTAGTGGTTTCTACAAATACTGCTAGTGGGTTAGATGAAAGCTCTCCTCTAAGAGTTTTAAGTCGTGAAACAAGGAAGCAATGTACCTGTTTGTAAGGCATGAATTGGGTTTGGTCGATGCCATACTGTGACTGCACCTCTGGGAAGGTGAGGTACCTCTGTTCCCTCACATGGATGAGATCTAGGGCAGAATGAACTCCCCCTTCTCTCCAACCGATAAAAGCTGGGTTTTGGTATCCCTGGGCAAATTCCGGATGACGCCAGATATGCATATGTTTACTCATGAGGATGGGGAGTCCCATCAACTTTCTGGTATGTTGCCATGCTTTTATTGTGTCTCTCATCACGAGACAGCCTTTCACCTCCTTAGGGAGATGGGTATCACTTGTATGGAGAAGACCATTTAAAGTCCATGGGGCGACTAACTGGGCCTCCAATTCCAGGTTAGAGAATAAGCTAGAGCCCCTCAACCAGTCAATCCCGTGCCTCAAGAGGCAAGCTAAGTTATAGCACCTCACGTCAGGGAAATTAAGGCCTCCCTTGTCTTTAGGTAGGATCAACTTCCTCCTTGCAATCCTGGACCTCTTAGCGGCCCAAATGAATTTTATGAAGGAGGAGTTTAACTTATTCACATCCTGGTGCTTCAAAAGGACCGGGATTGTCTGCAGGGGGTAAAGTAATTTAGCAAATCCCATCATTTTAAGTAATGAAGTGCGTGCCAGGAGCGACAGGGGTAGATTGGACCACTTCTGTAAATCAGACAATATTTTGGAGATTATAGGGGGGATATTTAGGGAATAGAGAGAGCCAGCCACTTTGCCAATCCTAATCCCCAGATACGTAATGAAGTGAGAGGCTTGTTTAACAGGGAAGGGATAATGTCCAACCCCAATCCTATTACTAGAGGTGGTAAGACGTAAGATTTTACTCTTATCAACGTTCACAGTGAAGCCGGATAAGGTTCCAAAATCATGCAAATAAGTAAACACCTTAGCTAAGTCCCTGTCCGGGTTGCCCAAGAATACCAAAAGGTCATCAGCAAAGAGAATCACCTTCAGAGTGGTCTGACCTACCCGTATCCCCTCCACATCCCGAACTGTTTGGAGTTTCCTAGAAAGGGGTTCAATGGCCAAGTTAAAGAGTAGAGGGGATAACGGGCAGCCCTGTCGCGTTCCCCTGTGTAGGGGAAAATGAGAGGACAGGAAACCCGGGGTGTGGATACATGCCTGGGGGGGTGGTATAAAGTCCCCTTATATACTCAGAAAAAGGCCCAGAGAAGCCCATCCTCCCCAAGACTGCGTGCATCCATCCCCAGCTCACGCTATCAAAAGCTTTTTCTGCATCAATAGAAAGGAGAGCTGGGGATGGATGCAAGTGGGGCCTGAGCTGAATCTCGTCCAACACAGCCATAACTTTTCGGATATTCTTGACGGCCGCTCTACCCTTAATAAAACCCACTTGGGCCGGAGAGATGAGACGTGGCATAATGGTTGCCATGCGGTCCGCCATGATTTTCGACAATATTTTTAAGTCTAGGTTTAATAATGAAATAGGCCGGTAAGAACTGGGATTCTGAGGATCCTTACCCGGCTTCAGTATGATTTTTATATGGGCCGTGTTGGAGGAGCTGGGCACCGGACATCCCTCCAGGTAGGTGGTATATAGGTTGCAAAGTGGCCGACCAACCTCTTCAGAAAGGATCTTATAAAAATCCCCGGAAAACCCATCGGGGCCCGGGGCTTTCAGCGGTTTCAATTGTGAAATCACTGCTGAGATTTCTGCCACTGAAACCGGGGCATTCAGATAAGTCCTGTCCTCTTCTGACAGAGTGGGGAGGCAGGCATTGTACAGCCAAACAGAATCTTGCATGCTCCCCACCCCCCCAGGAGGGACCTGCTTGCTATACAGCTTTTCATAGAATGTTTTCAGCACCTCATTAATCTTTTGGGGGTGTCTCATTACTTGTCCCTGATCATCTTTCAGATGAGTAATGGTTTGGGAGGAGAAAGGGCTTTAGCAAAGCGAGCTAGTATTCTACCCGCTTTATTCCCATGGCGGAATAATAATGCCTCAAAATAGGACCTTTGTAGTCCCTCCTTCTTCTCCATCCAGAGTTCATATGCTTACCGGGCTTGTTGCCAGTTCTGCCTAGTGGTGTCAGAGGGGGACGCTAAGAAGGCAGAGTACGCCTCTCTAAGTGTTTTACTGAAGGTCAAGATTTTCTCAGATACCTTCTTCTGCATGGAGGCTTTATAGGCCATAATACGACCTCTTAACACAGCTTTGGCCGTATCCCAATATAGCTGCGGTTGAGATACGTGAGCATTATTAGTTGAGGCGTACTCCAACCACCACCCTTTTAAAAGGGTCTTGAACTCGTCGTCCTTGGCCAGTCCTGTTGGAAACCTCCATATAAAATCAGTGCCTTTTGGCAACTGGGTGGTTAACGTACATAGCATAGGGGCATGATCTGAAATGATCATGTCCTCGATCAAAAGAGATTCTACTCTATGTAATAATGGAGGAGCCAACAGGACATAGTCAATTCTCGACCATGAGTCGTGAGGAGGTGAGTAAAATGTATACTCCCTAGAGTCAGGGTTTAAATGCCGCCAGGAGTCCACTAGGGCAGTCTTGCGGCATAAAGAGGCCAGTGGGGTCAGTCTAGGGGAGGAAGAGGATTGGGAGGACCCGCTCCGCATACGGTCCTCTATTATGGACATTACTTCATTCATGTCCCCAGCCACTAGTTTGTTAGGGGTTGGGTCAGCTAGAATTCTGTCAGTGAGGTCAGAGAAGAAGGAGGCACCACCGCCATTTGGCCCATAAACATTATACACCATCAAGTCTTCCGAGGGAAGGCGTATATGAATTGTGCAAAGCCTTCCTTCGGTGTCACAATAAACTTGTGTGATTTCCCCTCCAAATGAGCGATTGACCAGAATCAGAACCCCGGCCTTATGATTTACTGCAGGAGATCCATATACCTCCTTAACCCACAATTTCTTAAGCCTAAAGAAATCCTCCTCACCTAGGTGGGTCTCCTGCAGCAAAGCAAGATCCGGTCTGAGCTTTTTAAGGTGTTTTAGGACCATTACCCTCTTATGAGGGGATCTAAGCTCCTTTATGTTCCAAGATATTATACGTAACATGGGTATAATTGGTACAGATCAGAAAAAGAGTGACTGTAAATAAGGGTTCCACCACACGAGCAAAACTTCCCCCCAACACCCCCCCTCCCAACAAAAACAATAAACCCAACGACCAGACCCCCAGAAGGCCAACAACGACACCGGCGTCTTGGAGGCTAAGTCTGCGGACCTCACTTTTTTCCACACAGAGTGCCATCACATCAAACACAGCGTCCCGTTGGCCATCACCTTGCTGCTGTATCCGTGAGCGAAGTTAGAAATGTCGGCACCTCGTACACATAAGACCTTTTACCGTTAAGGCCGCAATGTCTAAGCATACGAGGGATAGGAGCCTCCAAATTATTTCGCCTGGAGCGATCCTCCAGGTCTTGTATCTTGTCCCACAGGCGCTTCATCTCCTCAGCCGCATCTTGGAAAGAGGAGCCCGTCCCTTCCATATGAGACTCCAAGTCGCACACCCGTGTCTCTACCTCTGAGATACGGCGGCCATGTTGCTGTACCTCAGTCTGTAGTTGCTGCAGTGAGGCCATGACTGTGGCCGCAAGTGTTTCTTGTATCTCGGGTGCCAGCTTTTTAGCCACCTCTACAGCCAGCTTTTTATAATCAAAGGGTAGCGTGTCTCTGTCATCCTCTCCATCTGAAGCACAGTCCGTGGAGCGGGTAGGAGAGCTGTCTCTAGAAGCCAGCGCCATGTTTCCACCATTGTCGGGAGTGCGCTGGGTATCTTTCCCAGTCCTGCCGGAGGGCTTATTGCGTTTCTTGACCCCCATATTTTGGACAAAACGGTCCATATAGGCCAGTCAATGGACCTGAGATTAGTTGCGGCCAGAATACTGCAGTAGTGCGGGTATGAGGATGCCAATAAAGCGGGTCAGTCACGGAGCTGCAGCACACCGCGTCCTCACTGCATGGCGCCGGAACCGGAAATCGTAATACATTGCTTTAATAAAGGTATATTACTTTGTAATATAACTTTATTTAAAAAAAAATGTATATATATATATATATATATATATATATATATATATATATATATTATTTTTTTTTTACATACATACTCACTTCTGTTTAGTAACAGCAGTAAGAGGCGATGCGGCCCCCTCTGCTGCAACCAAAGTTTCTGTAGGGACCTGCATGGCTCTAAGCCCTGCAGTTCCCAATCCCTTGCTCAGCGCTATACACAGACCCTCCCCCTGTGTATTGTATATCCTTATGTACAGTACACAGGGTTCTGCCTTTAAATATGGCTACAAATAATGATCATGAACAGGGTACAAACAAAGGTTACCCCAAGGTACTGGGGACACAGTGCAGCCATTGGCTGTGATTAAGAAACTAGATGGGGAGTTGGTGTGAGATGGGGAAAGATGATTAGTTCTGAATTGTCCATGTTGATGTTTAGAAAGCGGGAGGATAAGAAGGAAGATATAGCTGAAAGACTCATCAACATAGAGGTGGTACTTGAAGTCGTGGGATTCTATGATGTGTCCGGGGCCAAAAGTATAGACAGAGGAGAGGCCCGAGGACAGAGCCTTGGGGGACACCAACAGTGAGGGGAGGAGGAGAGGAGGCGCTGTGGGACGGGGAGCACTAAAAGTGCGGTTGGAGAGGTAAGAGGAGATCCAGGAGAGGGCTGAGCAAGGAATAAAAGAGTTTGTAGGAGGAGGAGGGAATGGTCAGCTGTCAAAGGCAGAATACAGCACAGAGTACTGGTGTGAGGCTTTGACAGTCAGCAGGCCTAGCATGTTTAAAAAGTTGATTTATTTTGCCTTCAAATTGACAGTATAAAAAAAAATCATCAGTAAAGAGATGTCCGTATCCTTTAACAGCAGACAATACGTAACCTTGTCTCCCTGAAACCTCTCTATTGAGTCGAATGTAGAATTCAGGAACTTTGTCATTGAATATATTGTATACAAAGTTTACCGTTTTTCTTTGAAACGTTCACTGATGGACTAAAACATCTATCCAGTATAGACATACATGGGGGCCGATGTCTGTAAGGTACGAAATGATGTGCAAACTGAGAACGTTACATCTGCACCATTAATTCACTATGAATGAGATTATGCCATCATGTACCTAAGAGCAGACAACAAGTAACCTTGTCTTTCAGCAATTTAGTGAGGGATACAGATATAGATGTAACGTTCTCCAGCTTTAGTTTGTTTATTGAATATACTCTATAGATTAGCTATGCCTTGGAAGTTGAAGGTGAGTACAGACATACGTGGGGGCAAGGGTGTTTCGAGTATTGAAGGATTTTACACTAATATCCCCTTGAAAAAATAACATTTAAGTGAATAAGAGGAAAACATGAAACAACATTCACATTGATATCATATTTTATACACTGCACCATTTTCACTAACTTTGATATCCCAATGACACAGGGCGCTTATACAGTAAACAAACCAATAATAGGGACGGCGGTGAGCCGACAAATTAGCAAATCAGCTTGTTCATTGGGTGATTAGTACATTTTTACTCGTTAAAGAACCATTGGCTGTCAGCTGCACATCTCCCCTTGTGGCAGGGTATGTGCAGCTGACAGCTTAAAAGGGTTGGCCACTTTATAGTAAAATAGATCAGTACAAAGTATTAGTAACTGTGATCACTGTATATACTGACAGCAGCTCCCTGTGTACCTCATAGAGCTAAAATCAGACTCCCCTGCTCCAGGCTGGGCTGCCCTGCTCTGTTTTGTTTCTGTCCACAAAATGGCTGACATGGAGGAGCATGTGACCATGCCCTGTCCCCTGTATCCTCCATAGACATATACAGGCTCAGTGGTGGACACTGGGGGGCGTGGCATGGTCACATGCTCCTCCATGTCAGCCATCTTATGGACAGAATCACCACAGAGCAGGGCAGCACAGCCTGGAGGAGGGGACTCTGATATTAGCTGTATGAGGTACACAGGGAACTGCTGTCAGTATATACATTGAGTACACATACTAATACTGTACACTGAAATATTTTACTATAAAGTGGCCAACCCCTTTAAGGAGACTTTGTCAGTAGGTTTATACTGTCCTATCTCAGGGAAGCCTAAACTAGTGACAGAGAAGCTGAACAGAGTGATGTATCACTTACATTGTTCTGTGCAGCTGATCCAGAGATCTCCTCCTGAAAAACATGGACACTAATGGCCCTATTCCACCAATAGATCTGACGACAGATTATCTGCCAAAGATTTGAAGCCAAACCCAGGAACAGACTATAAACAGAGAACAGGTCCTAAAGGAAAGACTGGATTTCTCCTCTTTTCAAATCCACTCCTGGGTTTGGCTTCAAATCTTTGGCAGATAATCTGTCATCAGATCTGTTGGTGGAATAGGGCCTTAAGTAGTCCTCTGCATTACATGCATGAGCCCAGTAGTCCTGGATATTCATGAGAAGCACAAAACTCCGCCTCCCAGCTGCAGATTGGCAGTTATCTATTCATGCTGTGTATAGGAAGTCAATTGTCAATCAGCAGCTAGAGGGCGGGAGAAGGGGTGTGGCAATAATCCTATTCTCCTGCATATTAGGAGAACGGCTGAACAGAATGATGTAAGTAATACACCGATCTGTCACTTTCTGTCACTAGTTTATGCTGCCCTCATATGAGGCGGCATCAACCTAGTGACAGATTACCTTTAATAAAGCTTATGTTCAAACTTACTTAGATACACAGCCCAACGCCCGCCCTATATAAGTGCTGATCTACACATTTACTGAGCCTACTGCGTTTCTCTGAAAATAAGACAAGGTCTTCTATTATTTTTTTGTTTCTCTAGAAAAAAGTGTTAGGGCTTATTTTGGGGGTAGGGCTTATTTTTTTCCCCATAAACAAGACATTATGCTCAGTTCCTTTCTTGTACTGCACAGAGTAGCCTTTTCTTTTTGAACTCATGTTGTCTGGTAAGAATCTACTGTTGCCTATACAGTTATACAAGTTCGAGATGAGCGAATCTATTTGCACTTTCAGCCTGAATCTGTGGGCTTGGGAGGCAGGAGGTGGAACTCTGTCACGTGACATAACCTAGTACTGGGGGTACTGACTGTCAATAGGGCTTATATTTCAATCCTACTTCGAAAACCCTGAAAAATCAAGCTAAGGCTTATTATCGGGGTAGGCCGTACTTTGGAGAAACAGGGTAATATATGGCTAGGTGATCACCAGGACTTCATGAATGCTCTTTGGATCATTTATGTGCTTCCTTATCTCTATCATTCATTATTCCCCATTATACAAGGTGATAGGCAGCCAATAAAGAAGGATTTTCAAACATGTCAAACTCACTATGTACAATTGACCATTTGTTTGCTGACTGCTGGGTTAATTACATGGGGCAATTATTACCTATTATTACCATCATAATAGGAAGTCAGATCCCAATCAAATCTGCATGTGTAAGCATACCCTTAAAGGGGTACTGTGAAAACCTTTTTCTTTCAAATCAACCAGTTTTAGAAAGTTATACAGATTTCTAATTTATTTCTATTTAAAAAAAATCTCCAGTCTTCCAGTATTTATCAGCTGCTGTAAATCCTGCAGGAAGTGGTGTATTCTCTCCAGTCTGACACAGTGCTCTCTGCTGCCACCTCTGTCCATGTCAGGAACTGTCCAGAGCAGCAGCAAATCCCCATAGAAAACCTCTCCTGCTCTGGACAGTTCCTGACAAGGACAGAGGTGGCGGCAGAGAGCACTGTGTCAGACTGGAAAGAATACACCCCTTCCTGCAGGACATACAGCAGCTAATAAGTACTGGAAGTAAATTACAAATCTATGTAACCAGTTGATTTGAAAGAAAAAGGTTTTCGCCAGCGTACTCTTTTTAGGGTGCGTTCACACGTACAGGATCCACAGTAGATTTGATGCTGTGTTCAGTTATTTAGTTACATTGACGTCAAATCTGCCGCGGGTCCGGCACGTGTGAACGCACCCCTAAGGGAGTATTAGACAGGGGAGGGGAAGGTTGAGCAATCAGCCAGGAAATTTTATATCTAAAGTTTACAGAGTTTTTGTTTGCTTGAAACATAAACTCAGACCACATCCAATCTTCTCTGCTAAAGCCTAAAAGTAAGCGGGGGCCCATGTCTCTAATGGACAGTGCAAACATTTACATTTTCTTTTCCATTTGAAACACTATGAAAAAAAAAACCTATAAACCTAATACCTGCATCATTTAGTGTCCTATTCATGTAAGGATCCTAGAGGCAGACGGCAAGCAACCTTCTCTCTCAGCAATTTAGTGAAGCCTCTATGAGGGAGAATGCAGAACCGATCGGTCATTGTATGGATAGACACAAGTGGAGGCAGCTGCCTTTAGAGTCGTGAACTCAAAAACCATTAATATGAATAGGGTAAACATGAAACGTTTGTGGGTCAATGCTTTTATACTAACATTTTCAGATATTGCTTTATATTCAGCAACTATGCTAAATTTAAAAGGGGTGTTTCCCTCAGGTAAAATACATGTTGAATCAGCCACCCCTCCTGGAGTCTAACAATTCCTTCCATACTTGTTATTATCTATTCAGTCTCCTTCCCCCAGTTCTAAGCTTCTGCTTTCTGCTGAAGGCACAAAAATCTGTGTGAGAGTTTTTCTCTCCTTCTCCCCTCCTCCCCCCTCCCTTTTGAGACCATCCGTCTCTGCACTCTGTAATGCTGGGATGATTAATCTGAAGTCCAGTTGCTGGTGACCTCAATGTAATGTGCAGAGACAGCCGGCCAGGGACTTGTTTACATTGCCATCTCGGAAAGGAGGGGGGAGGAAGGGGAGACAGAGAGAAAAGCTCGCACACAGTTTTCTGTGTCTTCAGCAGAAAGCAGCAGCTCAGAACTGGGGGAAGGAGACTAAATAGATAATAACAAGTACAGAAGGAATTTTTAGTTTCCAAGATTCCATGATTTAGCGTGTATTTTACCTAGATGGAATACCTCTTTAAAGGGGAACTATCTGCAGATTGGACGGATATAACCCCTTATAGCGCCTGGGATGCTGAGGAGAAAGGTATGTGTGTTACCTCCTTACTCATCCGTATTTTTTACGCATTTTTTTAATGTTTTTTCCGTAATAATACGTCAAAATTACGGACACTCCCACTGACTTCTGTTAGACGATCTGTGCCGCAATTACGGTCCGTGCTGGGGCTTGTCAGTGTTTTTTTGCAGATTGCGGATCCCTAAATATATTGGCAGTGTGAACAGCCCAAGTAAACATAAATTTGTCTGTTACTGCGGATCCGCAATTACGGACAAAACTTCGGAACGTCTGAATGTGGCCTTAGGATGAAACTAATCGCAGTCTGGATCACAACCGCAGCCCCGTTCTCATGGCAGAGGAACCCCCCCCCCCCTGCTTAACCCTTTGAACCCTGTACAGCTGTGTTCAAAGACAGTGACTGCTAATACATCCAGTATAGACATAAGCGACGGCCGGAGCCTATAGAGGACATTGCAAACAAACAACTTTACATTTCTCTATTTGAAATATTTGAAATCCCCATTAACTTACCACCCGCGCCATTTAATTTACCGTTCAGGAACTGCTGGGCTTCCTAGGAGCAGACAGTAGGTAACCTTGTCTGGCAGCTATTTAGTGAAACCTCTATTAGGGATAATGCCGGATTCTTTATCAGATTGGACATGTATAGACATAAGCAGGTATATAGGATACAGAAGGCAACATCTCCTTGAACACATAGCATGAATATGGAGAAGGAAAAAAAAGATGTGATGTTTATAACATATTTTCAGGTGATTTGTACATATAGATATCTACATAGTATGTATCATCAAGTGGTAAAATTGTAAAAAAAAAAAAAAAAAATTGTAAAAATCAATCAATAAATAACTACATCCATGTGACAGCTGCAGCTAATTACTGACATCATGGCATGTGAAAAGACCGGCAGTGAGGGCGGGATGTTAAACTCATTTTGTAAACCCCTAGACAACCCCCTTTTATAAACTATAGAATAAAATAAAATTTAGTATTTTTTTGCTTATAAAAGTGTTAAAAAAATCTGATATTTGTATAAAAAGTCTCTCTCTCTCTCTCTCTCTCTATATATATATATATTATATATATATATATATATATATATATATATATATATATATATATATATATACAGTATATAGATAGATTTCCATTGAAAGAGATAGCAGGCGGGATTAGGCGCGGACTCCGCGAGCGGGGTTTCCGAGCGGAATCTTTGCTCCGATTCCGTAGTGTGAACGGGCCCTTAGATGAAATGAGTTTACTATTGAGTTTGTGGTTTTATTAAGGTACAGTTTAGATGGTTTATGGCATTGAGAATGTTGTAAAGGGCGTTACATTTTTTAACATAAAAAATTTCGGATGGTTTAAGGTTTGGGATTATTTTGTTAATGTTCAATCTTTCTAAGCGTTGTTTTTCTATAACAGATTCCCTCTCTGTGGGTATGTTCTCACAGATAAACCTGCCATGTTCTATACAGCAGAATGTTATATAAAATAGAAATAATAAATCATGTACATGCCACAGAAATATCACTATTTGGATGTATGGAGCAGTCACAGAATTATACAACATGTATGAACATAACCTAAAACAGTAAGAGAGGTGCGAAGCGCAGCTCCTGGGCCCAGTGTAACGTCAGGGGCCCAAGCCGCCATATTCCATATGTTACACTGGTGTCTTATTCTGCAGTAGAGGGGTCTTAGAGCTCTAATAATGGAGATGTGAGGGGTAAGTACGTTTTTAACCCATAATCCGTCTGTTTTGATAAATGTTACAAGGCTAAAAATCCCTCTAACCCAATGGCAACACAGGTCATGTTGAGTAGCAGTCCGGATGAGCATACCTGTCCTGTTGATCATTGATCACTGCAATCTGGATCAGGGCAACTGATATAAACCCCAACCACAGCCCCATTCTAATGGCAGAGTGATCCTAACATTCAAATAGAGAGGGGGGCACGATGATATAGACCTGTGCTGTACATTATCAACTAAAAGTAAAAAGTTAGATAGAAAAAAAATAAAATGTATATAATTAAATAAACAAAAGGGCTTAAATACATACTCTAAAGCTTTATAAAATATAAGGTAAAAAAAGGTAAAAAAAAAAAACTATCATCCTTCAGGATATATTATGGTGTAGACCTATATATTTACCATTTTTACAAACATAACCGGCCTGTGGCTCTCCATCTGTTGTGAAACTACCATTCCCAGTATGCTGGCTGTCTAGGCATGCTGGGAGTTGTAGTATCACAACAGCTGGAGAGCTATAGGTTGACGATCTTTGTGCTAAAGTATATCTACCAAAAACAGCACTGACATAAAGTACAACTCTGCCCTAAAGAAAAAAAATCCTCACACAGCTGTGTTGTTTTTTTTATTTTTAATTTTTTTTAAAATAATGATGGAATAAAATAAAAAATATCTGGTCCTCAAGGGCAAAATTGGGCCGATCCATATGTTTTTGTTTTTTTTTCCTTTTCTTGAAATTGTAAGTAGGTAAAAAATATTTCCGATTTTCACAGGGTAAAATTTTTCAAAAGTTTTTACGTGTCGTCTGTATCATATGTATTTTTTCACAGGGATATTTTACAATTATACGGACGTAGTGCTGGATTATGTGTGATGACTTAAAGGGAACCCGATCCCATCCCGCATCTCTCTAAATATAGATAGATATAAAGGAGATGTGACAGGTCAATGAGGGGAAAAGTGATTAACTCTGTGTGGACAGGATTAATAATAAATAAAATTAATAAAAATAAATAAATTCATAAATAATTATAACTATTTCTTCAAATATTATTAGTATAATTGCAATTAATATTATACCTTTGCAGGGTTTAAAAAAAATAAAAACTAAAATAAATATAAAATAGACACCACAATTATAAAATGGAATAAAACGGAGACAGTAATGTTAGTAAAATCACCATTTTATTTTTTATATTACTTTGTATCATTAGGGTGCGTTCACACCTACAGGATCTGCAGCAGATCTGCAACAGATTTGATGCTGTGTTCAGTTATTTAAATGAAAACTGCTGCAGAAAATCTGCTGCAGATCCTGTAGGTGTGAACGCACCATTAAAGTATATTAAAATTTTAAGGTATTATCCTTAAATTATTTCTAAGAAAATTATCAAAACTAAAAAATATATATAAAGAAAAAAAAGTTTTGATGGCTAGGACATAACATTATTATAGTAAAAGTAAGCGAATGGTTCTGGTCCAGAAATGGTGAAAATTTTATTTAATTTTTTATGTATTCCATTTTTAGTCCTATCCTTAATGACTTGATGATGTGATATCTATGTAAGTATACAGTGAAATCCCTTCTATCCAGCATCAATGCCACCTATTAGATATGTATTATAGGATTTTGTGGATTATTGGATAATGCTAATATATATATATATATATATATATATATATATATATATATATATATATATATATTTTTTTTTTTTTTTTTTTCTCAAGAATCATATCTTGACAGCTATAGTGATATGATGATGAGGATGACAATGCAGTATGATGACATGTGATGAAACTGTACTAGATAGGCTCCTGTTGTTACTCTGCATTGACAAACAGACTCATATGCTATAGGCAAGTTTATAGCACAGAGGAGAAATCCTTGGTCCATATATACATATATTCTTCCGGACGATCATACTACTGGTTGAGCCTCTTTGGTACATGTATATTGATAATGTGAGTAGGATGACATGAACATATATATCCATAGTCTTGTCTCGTCATACTGGGTTTAAGTAAGGTGTTCCAATGGTTGTTCCACCTCTAGTATCTAGTGTGCAGAATATCACAGGGACATATTCCCATGTTTGTTATCCTGGAAGTGGGGGATGAATATACCTATTGGAGGTTAATACTTGTCTTGTCTATAGCTTTATTATTGGAAAGTCAATGTATACATTAAAGGGGTGCTCCGACATCAGGTAAAGAGATAAACATGCTGCAGAGGCTTTTAGCAATCCTTACCTGTTCTGAAATCAATCACCAACAAATCTATTTGTTTTGGGGTCTTTTTCTGTACTTCCTGGTTGAGCAGTTGCTCAGTACTACAAGTCCCAGAATGCATTGCTTTCACTCAATTCTTCACACCCAGGCTCGGACTGGCCCACAGGGAAGGGGGGGGGGGGGGGTGGACCTCTGATCAGGAGGTGGGCCTCCCTGTTTAGCAGCTCCAGGCCGACATATAATCCCCCAGCACTGCTGCACATGTCACCCAGTCACTGCGCTGTTTATATCTGGTGTATGTTGGGTGGGCCCCTAGGATCAAATTCCTTGGTGGGCCCAAGGAACCCCAGTCGGACACTGCTCCCACCCTTCCCACTCCCCTACCCCAGCACTCCTGCCAGTTCCCTGTCCAAAGCTCTTGCAGAACTCATTTCACCGCAGACTACTGCATCAGTGAAGGTGCTGCAACTGCTGTATTTGCCGTTGCCTGGGGTGCTGGATGCAGGTATTGTGTCAGCTGGTGGGCTCTGGGTGTTTTGGGGTAGTTTTGTCACGGTGGCCAAAAGTGGCAGTACCCACCCCCAGAGACACGGGCACCGGACCTTCGTAGAACGGTAGTGAGGGGTGAGGGTGCAGGTGCGACGGAAGGAAGGAAAGGTGACAGAGTCCAGAGTCCAACCTTACTCTGGATAACATCAGTGCAATACAGTAACAGGACTGCTCACAGGTGCTAGTGCACAATAAACAGTACTTGAATTAGACGTTAGATAGAGGTGAAGGAGTGGAAAAAGACTCGGTGTAGCGAGGGTCATGTAGGGGCCGTGAGGGGTCTAATTGGTACAGTACGGTATTGTAGTGTAAATTTTTGAAACTTGAAAGTAGAGAATTCTTGTATATATATATATATATATATATATATATATATATATATATATATACATATACATATCTTGTGCCTAACCAGCTCAGAGACTACCAGGTTAGGTAGCACGAGTCACAGGTCTCTGTCTCTGGGCCTAGGTAACTCCTCAAGATTCCCCAATGTAGTCGAGTGCAATCAGTGGAATACTTCGGCTCTCAGCAACTTTGTCCCACTGGGGATCAGTCCCTCTTTCTCTCCTTTAGGGAGTGACTTTGACTTTAAGATGGATCCCAGGTATAAACAAGGGTTGACCCATCTTACAGTTACCCCACTTCTAAGGGTCTTGCACTGCATACTGTAGTCTCAGTCTCTCTTGAGAATAATCTCAGTCCCCGACAGGTGCTCTGGCCTGAGCCAGGCCCGCTTAGTCACTGCAGCAGGAACCTTTGTCTTGTGTCAGTCTCTTAAACACTGAAGTGAACTTGTTCCAGACTAAAAAGGACCCAGACCAGGAAACTACCTTAACTTATATATGGCTGTGTCACAGGTAAGGAGGAGAATAGAAAGTGTGCGAGGGTTGGAGGTCGGCACCTGTGATTGGTCAATACAAAACACAGCCAAACCTCTACATACTGCATCTGTGCACAGTGGGACACCTAGTGGTTGGAGTGGAAATCACAGCTCCTAGCTCTTGGTGTGACACCTGACAGAGATACTTTCAGATAGGCGGTAAGTAACTTAATGTACCTTGTACTGGGACACTACACTGCTCAGGGAAATGGTAATGTAGGCTGGAGGGGCTGGTCAGAGATGGTGACATCACTCAGGAGGCGGAGCTAGAGCTCAGCGACAAAATCCAGCCATGCCTCCTGTGACATCAGAGGATGTCACGTTGTCATGTAGTCCTTCTATTTTCCATTGACGCACAGAAAAGCCGCTGAAGACAGTACTATTAGTAATAACACTATAATAGTAAGGTGATACTTTTATTTAAATAACATTTTCTGGAAACTGGAGTACCCCTTAAAGGGTTAAAAGCATAAGGTTTATTAAAGGGAAGTCTTCCCGCTTTGGTGTGCGGATCTGGTGTAGTATAGGGTTCATCATATGCATTGAGGCACCACATTCACTTTATACTGTTGCAGCCAGGACCCGGGATGAAAGGTTGGGCATCTCTGCATTCTACAAACACATAAGTTATGGCCGACCATTCAGATACCAGCACAGTACTGTCACACACCTGTATGGCATATCCCTTCCATCACTGCACCCCCACCTATCAGTGCATATGAGCCCTGCAGAACCCAGCAGCAAAGGAGGGAGGAGAGGTGGCGGTGAGTCAGCGACACATGCATATGGTGCTCTCCATCATCTATTAATAGATTATCCATTATCAGTTATAATGCAGCTTTTTACTCTTCCCAAGTGCACCGGCCCCTGACCATAAGTGTCCAGCACCCTGCGTCTACTGTGTCCTCACCTTCCCGACAGATTGTAAGCTCCTAGGGACAGAGACCTTTCTTCTAAAGTCTAATTTTCACCATTTCTTTTCATTATTTGTCATAATAATAATAATAATAATAATAATAATAAATCCTTTATTTTGTATATTTGTTACTTCATCTATATATATATAGAACAGCAGTATATTGTGGTGCTATATAAATAGAGGTTATTATAAAGAAGACTCAGATAGGGTTAGAAAATATTTGCTTATTGGGGATTCTACTTCCAGGTTAAGGTCTAAATACTAAATATTAAAATACAAAGGTAAATAGTAGTAATGGGACACCATGTGGCAAGTTTTATTGTTTGATAGTAGGAAAGCCCATCTAGGCTCCAATATGAATAAGAACTCATTCAGATCAAAGGTCAGATGGTCAAAGTTATTCAGACCCCAGATCAGACCCCTAGAAGTAATTAGACCCCAGATCAGACCCCTAGAATGTATCAGACCCCAGATCAGACCCCTGAAATAATGAGACCCCTAGAATTTATCAGACCCCAGACCAGACCCCTAGAAGTAATTAGACCCCAGATCAGAGCCCTAGAAGTAATTAGACCCCAGATCAGACCCCTAGAATCTATCAGACCCCAGACCAGACCCCTGAAATAATGAGACCCCTAGAAGTAATTAGACCCCAGATCAGACCCATAGAATTAATTAGACCCCAGATCAGAGCCCTAGAAGTAATTAGACCCCAGATCAGACCCCTAGAACTTATCAGACCCCAGACCAGACCCCTGAAATGAGACCCCTAGAAGTAATTAGACCCCAGATCAGAGCCCTAGAAATAATTGAACCCGAGATCAGACCCCCTAGAAGTAATTAGACCCCAGATCAGACCCCTAGAATTTATCAGACCCCAGACCAGACCCCTGAAATAATGAGACCCCTAGAAGTAATTGAACCCGAGATCAGACCCCTAGAAGTAATTAGACCCCAGATCAGACCCCTAGAATTTATCAGAACCCAGACGAGACCCCTGAAATAATCAGACCCTTAGAATTAATCAGACCCCTAGAAGTAATTAGACCCCAGATCAGACCCCTAGAATTTATCAGACCCCTGACCATACCCCTGAAATAATCAGACCCTTAGTATTAATCAGACCCCTGACCAGACAACCAGAAATAAATGAAAAGTCAGACCATTTTTTAAATCTGGCAGCCAGCAGGGGCAGGGAGGAATTTGATAAGCAGTATGAACTTACCTCTCCCCATGCCGAGCGGCGGGACCAGCCTTGGAAACCCCCACCTGTCCCAGGTGATGGACTGGCCGCTCAGCCAATCAGTGACTGCAGGAACATCCCACCCCAGTCACTGACTGGCTGAGCGGCCAGTCCATCAGGAAGGTCATGACATGTGCAGATCTCGGAGCCTGGTGGGGGTCCTGAGGCCAGTCCCCCCACTTACCGTGAGAACGGGGAGAGGTAGCTTCCCCCCTCCACCTGCTGGCTGCCCAATTTTAAGAATGGCCAGACTTCTCCTTTAATAAGACCCCAGACCTATAAAATAAGTTAGATCCCAACCAAGACCCTTAACATCATTTAGACTGTAGACCAGACCTATAAAACTAATTCAGACCCCAGACCAGACCCTAAAAAAAATAAGACCCCAGACCAGACCCTGGAAACTTATAATCGCCAATAAGCATTATTGAAGGAGAAGTCCGGCTCAGGGAAAGAAAATCATTTCGGACAGGGGGTGGGAGGAACATAACAAAGAAGGCATATTTACCCATCCAGACGGGTCGAAATGTCATCCGGTGGGGTACGGGAGTCCAATGATGCAGCACAGAGTGGGCACAAGGTCCAGTAAGCATACTTTCTTTCCTATGTTCCCCCACCCCCTACCCAAAATGATCCCCCCAGCACCAGATTCCTCCTTTAATGCCAAAGGGTTAAGGATTGGGAACCAGGCATGTACTAGAGTTTTTATAAAGGACTTGAGCGCTATTATTGTGGTACCGGAGAAGAATCCGCTGTTTCTCCTTCTGGGAATGAATCTTTTTCTCCCATTGAGAAGCATTGTGGATGGGCAGCAGGTGCACTGATATGTAGCTCTCTATGTAGCACCATGCAAAATGAATAACCACTAAATGAACATTGTGTATTGTGTGTAGTATCATTTATACTGTCTAGTTTACAAAACCCATTGTAGAAAACCCTATTAGGGAATTCTGATCTTAAAAAAAAAAAAAAAAAATTTAAAATGACCAAGACCCTTCTCTACTATCCAGGGTGTGAATTGGTTACAAAGAAAGTCCCTTGCTCTGCAGGATCCAGCTTGTCTATGCACTAGAGTGGTGCCATATTGTTTTTAAAAGGAGCTGTGTAATGCTTTATTTATCCTGGGGTGGCGCTGCAGGGAAAATGAATTGATCCACACTTTTCCTCAAAGGTAAATCAAGGCTTCCCTCTCATCTCTGACTACCTATAAAGCTCACAGTGGCTGTCCCCTTTGTAAAAACACTGTACTTACTGCTTTAAGTGCACAGTGCTACAGCGTAAGCTTCCTTATCCCCCTCCGTTGAGTTTCTCAGCAGCAGCAGCAGCTCAGTGCTTAGTTTACCTTCCCCTTACTCTGAGTCTGCTGCTGCTGTTTCTTTCCTTTCTATTCACATAACACCTTGCAAACCCAGTGCATCAGTAACCCCTTTTATCTATAGTAGTGTACTGTGTAAATCATCAGCCCACATCTCCAGGTCAGGTATGGTTTGCAATTAAGCTCCATTTACTTCAATGGAACTGAGTTGCAAAACCTGCACCCAAACTGGAGACAAGAGTGGTGCTGTCTCTGGTCTGTCTATGGTCCTATTATCTAGACACTGTTTGCTACTGTAATCTAGGAGTCGTGTGTTTATCTTACGGTACTAATAAGTAAACACTGCAGGATACTGTTGGCACTATTAAATAGGCACTGTATGGTACTGTTATTTGGGAATTGTATGATGGTGTTATGGTACTATACTGTAGACACTATGGTGCTGTTATTTGGGAATTGTATGATGGTGTTATGGTACTATACTGTAGACACTATGGTGCTGTTATTTGTATATAGATATTATGGTACTATTATGCAGAAACTGTATGGTATTGTTTTTGGGAACTGTGTTTTGATGTTATAGCGCTACTATGCAGACACCATATGGTACTAATAATTATGAATTGTATGTTGTTGTCTTAGTACTTATATGTAGACACTATATGGTACTGTTATTTGGGAATTGTTGTATGTTGATGATATGGTACTATTATATAGACACTATATGTTGGTACTATTATGTGGACACTATATGGTACTGTTATTTGGGAACTGTATGTTGATCATATGGTACTATTATGTAGACAATATGTGGTACTGTTATGTGGGAATTGCTGTATGTTGATAATTGAATTTTATGTAGACACTATATGGTACTGTTACTTGGGAACTGTTGAATGTTGATGATATGGTACTATTATGAAGACACTATATGGTACTGTTATTTGGGAATTGTATGTTGATGATATGGTGCTATTATATAGACACTATATGGCACTGATATTTGGGAATTGTATGTTGATGATATGGTGCTATTATATAGACACTATATGGTACTGATATTTGGGAATTGTACGTTGATAATATGGTACTATTATGTAGACACTATATGGTACTATTTGGGAATTCTATGTTGATGATATGTTACTATTATAGAGACACTATATAGTATTAATACATGGGAATTGTATGTTGGTTTCATAGTACTATTATGTAAAAACTATATGGTACTGCTATTTGGGAATTGTATTTTGATATGGTACTATTATATAGACACCATATGGTAATGTTATGTTGGGATTGTTGTATTTTGATAATATGGTACTATTATATAGACACTATATAGTACTATTATTTTAAAATTGTATGTTAGTTTCATAGTCATATAATGTACACACTATATGGTATAGTTATTTAGTAATCATTGTATGTTCCTGTTATGGTACTGTTACGTAGACACCTATGGTACTCTTATTTGGGCATTATGTTGTACTACTGTTAAACAGGGACTTCATGGTATTGTTAATTGGGCGTTCATATATGTTTATGTCAAATTACTTTTATTTAAACCCTCTGTAGTACTGGTTGGCCACTCAAGGTATGGAGATCTACTCAGGGTATGGTGATCTACTCTGAGGATGGAGATCTACTCAGGGTATGGTGATCTACTCAGGGTATGAAGATCTACTCAGGGTATGGTGATCTACTCAGGGTATGTTAATCCACTCTGGGTATGGTGATCTACTCAGGGTATGGTGATCTACTCAGGGTATGGTGATCTACTCAGGGTATGAAGATCATTGCTCCTGTAGCAGCTTTTCCTAACATGTAGACTTTATCCTCCGGTCTCTTCTAGAAGCATCACTGATAGACGTCTGGGTGAATCATTTGCAGTCCCGGCACAGTACATTGAATTCTTATTCCTGAAGTTATTGTATTATAGCCTCTTGCATCTTTTTGTCAGATGATCAAGTGAGCATTTAAGTTTCCTTTTACAATCATGGACAGTGTCGGACTGGGTACCTTGGGCCCACCAGGGAAACTGATTCTAGGGGCCCACCCTACATACAAAGACACAACCAGCGCCAAACCTTTAACATTAGTACAGCGACTTTGCATAAACCCGTGTATGTTACCAACGATGCATGCACATTGCCAGTCACATATGCAATCGTTTAGTGGCACCATATGCAAACAGCATAGAATGTTTAGAATGTTTTTTTTTTTTAAAGGGAATTTCTCGTCTGCAGAAATTCAGTTCACTGCTGTGTGCTGCATGTTAGCAGGTGAGAACACCCCTTTAAAGAGGATGTACCACCAGGTACATCCTCTTGAATTTAACACACAGATAGAACGGCGCCGTCCTGAACCGCGGCCCGGTTCCTGTGTATGGCGCCATTCTATCCAGCGGTACCAGGCCGTGCTGAAGCACTGGAGGTCAACCGGCCCGCCCCCAGTGGGTGGGAATTCCCTGCCCTCTATGAAGAGCCTCCAAATCAAATCATCCGCTGCAGATCCAGTGTGTGTTAAGGCACCCTTAGAACATTTTTTTCATGTGAACAGGAGGACCTAATGCACAAAAAGCATGACATCATATATACACCCACCCCACACACACACACACATATATATATATACGCACACACATCACACATGTGTACAACATACAGTGCATGCCATTATATACATTAGTGATGTCACGAAACCAGATTTTTGAGTTTAATACCAATACCAACTTTTTTATTTTGATACTTGATACCATTTCGGTACTTAGCATATAACCCCCATAATAATTCAATATAATGCTGCCCCCCCCCCCCTGACTGCAGATATTATGCTCCCCAATTTTAAGACTGTTCAAAATTGCTGTATTCTGATTGCCATAACTTTTTTAATCTTTCAACCTGTAGGCCGGCTGAGAGTTATTTTTGTGCACCATGGTCTGCAGCTTTTCGGTACCATGTTTGCATGTACAGTGGTGCCTTGGATTACGAGCATAATTCGTTCCAGGACGTCGCTTGTATTCCAAATCCACTCTTTTATACCAAAGCAAATTTTCCCATAAGAAATCATAGAAATGCAGACAATTGGTTCCACCCCCAAAATAATGATTTATTATTCTGAATAACATGTAAAACAGATGAAACAATGAGAAACAGCAGAATCTGTGATATTATAAGTTACTGTACAGTAATGGAGAGGATGGGAAACACAAGGGCGGACAGAGACTGCAGGGAGCAGGAAGGAATGAGCAGGACAGATGTGGGCACATACATGCAGCACTCTCTGTCCGGGGAGAGAGGGGTTACAGCTATGGAGAGATTACCTCCACAGTCCTGTCCCCTGATGTAAGCCCCAGCCTGAAGTGGATCTGCTATGATTTGGAAGGTGAGGGAGACTTCCTGGGTCAGAGTACAGGGCTGTAGACCCCGCTATGCAGACCATGCCCCTCCCCCACTCCCCCTCCCACCCAGTACAGGGAGCTCTTACACCAAGTCACAATTTTGAAAAACTGTGAGCTCTTAAACCAAAACGCTCCTAAACCAAGTTACTCTTAAACCAAGGTACCACTGCATTACTTGTTTTTTTTTTTTTTTGTTTTTTTTTTGCAAACACTGTATACCATGCGAGTTTAGGAAGGTGATAATTTAATAGTGCAATTACACATGCGATGATGCCAATTTTTCCCCTTTTTTTGTTTTTATTAAAGTAGTTAGAGTTAGTTGTAGTATGGCTCACACACACAGTATAGTATGTTGGGGGTAGCAGTAGTATGGCTCACACACACAGTATAGTATGTTGGGGGTAGCAGTAGTATAGCTGACACACAGTATAGTATGTTGGGGGTAGCAGTAGTATGGCGGACACACAGTATAGTATGTTGGGGGTAGCAGTAGTATAGCTGACACACAGTATAGTATGTTGGGGGTAGCAGTAGTATGGCGGACACACAGTATAGTATGTTGGGGGTAGCAGTAGTATAGCTGACACACAGTATAGTATGTTGGGGGTAGCAGTAGTATGGCGGACACACAGTATAGTATGTTGGGGGTAGCAGTAGTATAGCTGACACACAGTATAGTATGTTGGGGGTAGCAGTAGTATGGCTGACACACAGTATAGTATGTTGGGGGTAGCAGTAGTATGGCGGACACACAGTATAGTATGTTGGGGGTAGCAGTAGTATGGCTGACACACAGTATAGTATGTTGGGGGTAGCAGTAGTATGGCGGACACACAGTATAGTATGTTGGGGGTAGCAGTAGTATGGCGGACACACAGTATAGTATGTTGGGGGTAGCAGTAGTATGGCGGACACACAGTATAGTATGTTGGGGGTAGCAGTAGTATGGTGGACACACAGTATAGTATGTTGGGGGTAGCAGTAGTATGGTGGACACACAGTATAGTATGTTGGGGGTAGCAGTAGTATGGTGGACACACAGTATAGTATGTTGGGGGTAGCAGTAGTATGGCTGACACACAGTATAGTATGTTGGGGGTAGCAGTAGTATGGCTGACACACACAGTATAGTATGTTGGGGGTATCAGTAGTATAGCTGAAACACAGTATAGTATGTTGGGGGTAGCAGTAGTATGGCGGTCACACAGTATAGTATGTTGGGGGTATCAGTAGTATAGCTGACACACAGTATAGTATGTTGGGGGTAGCAGTAGTATGGCTGACACACAGTATAGTATGTTGGGGGTAGCAGTAGTATGGCAGACACACAGTATAGTATGTTGGGGGTAGCAGTAGTATGGCAGACACACAGTATAGTATGTTGGGGGTAGCAGTAGTATGGCGGTCACACAGTATAGTATGTTGGGGGTATCAGTAGTATAGCTGACACACAGTATAGTATGTTGGGGGTAGCAGTAGTATGGCTGACACACAGTATAGTATGTTGGGGGTAGCAGTAGTATGGCAGACACACAGTATAGTATGTTGGGGGTTGCAGTAGTATGGCGGACACACAGTATAGTATGTTGGGGGTAGCAGTAGTATAGCTGACACACAGTATAGTATGTTGGGGGTAGCAGTAGTATGGCGGACACACAGTATAGTATGTTGGGGGTAGCAGTAGTATAGCTGACACACAGTATAGTATGTTGGGGGTAGCAGTAGTATGGCGGACACACAGTATAGTATGTTGGGGGTAGCAGTAGTATGGCTGACACACAGTATAGTATGTTGGGGGTAGCAGTAGTATGGCGGACACACAGTATAGTATGTTGGGGGTAGCAGTAGTATGGCGGACACACAGTATTAGTATGTTGGGGGTAGCAGTAGTATAGCTGACACACAGTATAGTATGTTGGGGGTAGCAGTAGTATGGCTGACACACACAGTATAGTATGTTGGGCGTAGCAGTAGTATGGCGGACACACAGTATAGTATGTTGGGGGTAGCAGTAGTATGGCTGACACACAGTATAGTATGTTGGGGGTAGCAGTAGTATGGCGGACACACAGTATAGTATGTTGGGGGTAGCAGTAGTATGGGGGACACACAGTATAGTATGTTGGGGGTAGCAGTAGTATGGCGGACACACAGTATAGTATGTTGGGGGTAGCAGTAGTATGGCTGACACACACAGTATAGTATGTTGGGGGTAGCAGTAGTATGGCTGACACACACAATATAGTATGTTGGGGGTATCAGTAGTATGGCTGACACACACAGTATAGTATGTTGGGGGTATCAGTAGTATAGCTGACACACAGTATAGTATGTTGGGGGTAGCAGTAGTATGGCTGACACACACAGTATAGTATGTTGGGGGTAGCAGTAGTATGGCTGACACACACAGTATAGTATGTTGGGGGTAGCTGTAGTATAGCTGACACACACACAGTATAGTATTATGGGGGTAGTACTTGTAGTTGTATGGCTGACACATAGCACTAGCATTGTATATTGAGGATAGTAGTTGTATTGCTGACACATAGCTATACAACTACTATCCCCAATATGCTATACTAGTGCAATGTCAGCCATACAACTACTATGCACAATATGCTATACTAGTCCTATGTCAGCCATACAACTACTATCCCCAATATACTATACTAGTGCTGACACAGCTATACAACTACTATCCCCAATATACTATACTAGTGCTGACACAGCTATACTACTACTATCCCCAATATACAATACTAGTGCTGACACAGCTATACAACTACATGCTGACACATAGCACTAGTATAGTATATTGAGGGTAGTAGTTGTATTGCTGACACATAGCACTAGTATAGTATATTGAGGGTAGTAGTTGTATTGCTGACACATAGGACTAGTATAGTATATTGAGGGTAGTAGTTGTATTGCTGACACATAGGACTAGTATAGTATATTGAGGGTAGTAGTTGTATTGCTGACACATAGGACTAGTATAGTATATTGGGAAAAGTATTAGCTGTAGTGGAGAGAACCTTCACCTCCTAGTTCAGCCCTTACACATTTACACACCATCCTACATAATGTTGACATAACACACATATTTGCACACTCACCCTTCATGAAGAGCAGGACAGGTGTGCAGGAGATGTATGTGGAGGGATCAGAGAGCTGCATGGTGTGTGCAGACAATCCCTACTGCCCTCCCCTTCTGTCCCGACCGGAGAGCTGGATACTGGAGGCCTGTCTGCTCTGGGGGAGCTCCACATGCAGAGACATCACCCAGCAGGAGGCCTTCTGTTACAGGCCACCTGTCATAGCTGCTGCAGGGGGCCCTCTCCCCTCCGGCTGTGTCCCCACTGAGCAGCCAGAGAGGAGGAGGTGGGGGAGGGGCCGGGAGAGGAGAGAGACACCGCGCTCCACATTACACTGCTGCCTGTCACCATGGTCACTGCCCGGCCCATACACCTCATACATATACATATACAGAGGCAGTGACCAGGTGACAGGACTCTGCAGCTGCAGGGAGAAATGTACGGCATATGGGGCCTTGAGCAAATAAACGGGAAGCCTCCTGTTAAGGGGCCCACCAATAGGGAGGAAGGGGGAGGGGCCCACCGGGGGTTTCCCCGGCTCCCCGGTGGCCCAGTCCGAGGCTGATCATGGACATTGTTTTATTAGAAGGGGCTGCCTTACCATTAAAATATCATATCATAAAAAAACGACAATATTAACTATTTTCATAATGTTAAAAAACAAAGGATCCAGTAATGAGATTAGATAGTATGGCGCCACCTTGAGTTCAGAGTGTATAGCAGCGTGCACATCCACCTACTGAGCAGAGCGCTGGAGGACACTCCCCCCACAGCCAGCTTTCTGCATGGCAAGGAAGGAGCATAGTCTCTGTATTGTGTGGCAGTATGACTGAGAAGAGACTGCCAGAGGGGAGAGGAGCATAGTCTCTGTATTGTGTGGCAGTATAACTGAGAAAAGGCTGCCAGAGGGGAGAGGAGCATAGTCTCTGTACTGTGTGGCAGTATAACTGAGAAGAGACTGCCAGAGGGGGGAGGAGCATAGTCTCTGTACTGTGTGGCAGTATAACTGAGAAGAGACTGCCAGAAGGGGAGGAGCATAGTCTCTGTACTGTGTGGCAGTATAAGTGAGAAGAGGCTGCCAGAGGAGGGAGCATAGTCTCTGTACTGTGTGGCAGTATGACTGAGAAGAGGCTGCCAGAGGAGGGAGCATAGTCTCTGTACTGTGTGGCAGTATAACTGAGAAGAGACTGCCAGAGGGGAGAGGAGCATAGTCTCTGTACTGTGTGGCAGTATAACTGAGAAGAGGCTGCCAGAGGGGAGAGGAGCATAGTCTCTGTACTGTGTGGCAGTATAACTGAGAAGAGGCTGCCAGAGGGGGGAGGAGCATAGTCTCTGTACTGTGTGGCAGTATAACTGAGAAGAGACTGCCAGAGGGGGGAGGAGCATAGTCTCTGTACTGTGTGGCAGTATAACTGAGAAGAGACTGCCAGAGGGGGGAGGAGCATAGTCTCTGTACTGTGTGGCAGTATAACTGAGAAGAGGCTGCCAGAGGGGAGAGGAGCATTTATCCACCATAAGAAAAAGCAGTGCCACTTTATTACAAGGACAGTGCCACACCTGTCTTTAGGTTGTATGGGGTAATACAATTCACCTCCATTCACGTCAATGGAACTGAGCTGCAAAACCCAAACTGAGGACAAGAGTGGCACTGTTTCTGGAAGAAAGCGGCCATGTTTTTCTTATCCTTCATAATACCTTTAACACAACTTTTGGTGTAAAAATGATTCATGGGGCAGCCCTTTAAATCAATGAGACCACCTTTCCATTGGAAGCCCCCTTTAATATACCCAGTTCTAAAAAAAATTTCAGGGCAGCACACAGTGGATACAATGACTACCTATCGATTTCAATGGACCTCTGTTCTGCATGTCTCTTGAGGTCCCTGTCTAACAGCTGGTAGCATCAGCTTCCCATAGGGAGTATCAGAGGATACACCCTATCTAGCAGGACAAGCATCATATCCAGCAGTATGACCCTCAGAGCAGTTGTCAATCAGCAGCTGGAGGCGGGGGGAGGGGTGTGGCAATAATCCTATTCTCCTGCATATTAGGAGAACGGCTGAACAGAACGATGGAAGTAATACACCGATCTGTTCAGCATTTCTGTCACTAGTTTATGCCGCCCTCATTTAAAGCGGCATAAACCTAGTGACAGATTCCCTTTTAAGATGTTGTTCATTTTGGATAATTATTCTTTGTTACACCTTGTTATCACCTACTCGGCCGCTGCTCCATTCACTTGCTATAGTGAAGGAATGGAGTGGTTGCCTAAGCGTTTACTCAGGGAACAAGGAACCCCCCCTTTTTTATTATCAGTGGGGCCCATTAGATATGCCACTGTTTAGATACTTGTCACCTATACATATTTTTGAAAAGGCATTCTGGGGATATAGTTCAGGGTACTTTAGACATAAGACAAGCATACTCACCTGCCCCAGTCCTCCACAGCTGCTGTTCCTTATTCATTCTTGCTGCTCTGTCTAATGTAGTCCCTATGGGGCTAGCTTCTCACTATGTAAAAATGACCTCCGTCTTACATACCAACAGCTGTCATTGTCATTGGGACCATCCAAATGGCAGCTGCGGAGGGATAGGGGCAGGTGAGTATGCTTACCTTGGGATACCCCTACAAGTGCAAGGGAGTTCTGACACATTGTGGGAAATAAGGATCGGGCATCTTGAATTTTAATGCCCAATCCTTTTATTTTCTTATTCACCGCTACCCATTAGAAACTCATGTTCTCCCAAGTTAAGCATGCATGTGTATGGGGTCGGGAGGAATAGCTGACAACTCAGCAGCCATTGGTGGTGTATAGACACCACTTTAAGGCCCCCTGATGTTAATCACGTGATATCTAGCCTTTAGGACCCCCACAGATCATATTGCTATATATCAGATATCTCCATAGCTGACCCCCACACTTATTGGATCCCCCATAAACTAGTATATGGCTACAGATCCACACTGTAATAAAACCAAGAGATGCCTGGTGTCTGATGGAAATCACTGCCTCGCCTTCCTGCTGTATATTCGCTATTGTCAAGTATCCATAGCATGTCGCCTGAGCGGCAGAGTAACAAGGAAATCACAGACCTCGCTGCCTTTCAGCCGAGGAATCCCCTTAGCAACGTCAGGCATACAATAAGAAGGCATGGAAAAAGCCTCTGATACATGGAACGACACTCCGCCAATGCCCGTGAAATTCCATTACAAATCACACATTATTCCCGTCATTGTGATCACATGGGTTCTGTAATGTGCAGGGAATTAGCAATACAGGGAGCGTTATATAAAAGCATTGTAGACAGGTAAGCAGGTTGTATAGTCCTGATGCAACGCTCAACCTATATTACCTATATGATACATGATATAGGGGAGGATACTGTGATACATGGACCCTGTGGATGAGGGGCCCCGAGGATGGCTTTGCCATAGGAGAAAGCAGCAGTATTATTAGAATACTGTAATAATTGTTGCACAAGAAGCTCCAAGCTGCAGGTGGGGGATATGGCCACCAATACATTGTTTTATTTTATTCTATGCTAAGGAATCCAGTGGGCGGCCCTAGTCAGTGACTGACAGCTGTCTCTGTATAATATAGAGGAGGCTGTCATGTCCCTTTAAAAGGGAAAAAAAAATATTTAAATCAACTGGTTCTAGAAATTAATTCAGTTTTGTAAATTTACTTTTATTAAAAAAAAAATAAATCTCCAGTCCTCCAGTACTTATCAGCTGTTGTATGCCCTGCAGGAAGTGGTGTATTCTTTCCAACCTGACACAGTGCTCTCTGCTGCCACCTCTGTCCATGTCAGGAACTGTCCAGAGCAGGAGAGGTTTTCTATGGGGATTTGCTGCTGCTCTGGACAGTTCCTGACATGGACAGAGGTGGCAGCAGAGAGCACTGTGTCAGACTGGAAAGAATACACCACTTCCTGCAGGACATACAGCAGCTGAAAAGTACTGGAGAAACTGTACATACGAACATGTGTAATGCATAAGGTCATGTTCCCACAACGTAAGAGACCGGCCGTTCCGTGACCAGGCGGGGTCATGAAACGGCTGGTCTCTGAAAAGATCACCCCGGATGATCTTTCGGGCCACATCAGAACTCCCCACAGCACACTATGGAGCTTGCGGCCGCAGCTGCTCGCTCCATAGTGTGCACTGACAAGGGTTTCCGTGGCTGCTGTTCAATGAATAGCGGCCGCAGAAAACTGACATGTCAGTTCTTTGCGGCGCCGCAAGGGATCCCATGTGTATACGCTCCGGCCGGGATCCCATAGACGGCTATGTAATGTATATTTCCGTAACAATCACGGCCGTTGTACAACGGCCATGGTTTTACGGAAATATACGTTGTGTGAACATAGCCTAACAGTGTATAAATTATTCAGTTTGATGCACGGGGAGCGTTCCTTGGCCTATTTGTGCTCTCTCTATAGATGATCATTGTATAGGAGATCTCTGCATTAGAGGCTGACACAGAGCGGGGAGGCCGGGGGACACCTGTCTTGTGACTGGTGCGCTGGGCCGTGCTGTGCTGCCGCCGCTGCTGCTTGTGGAGACAGCAAAATCATTCTGGAAATTGCTTGCTCAAAGTCTCTGGGCGAGCCAAGCTGTTAATTCACATCGTAATGCAGCATTTCCCATTGTGTCAGGGATTTTCCATCACTCCTCGTTCTCCGTAAGAACAAAACTATTATGTGAACGAGTCCAAAAGTGAAGGAGCAACAGTACGGTTGGAGGTCGGCCTGACTATATAGATATCCAAATCCCATATAGCTATGGAACGTTCTGGAACATCTTTGTATAGTGACGTTCTTCTGTTATTCTGTATTGATATTAAATTCTGGGGGTGGCAATCATGCTTGAGCAATTTTCAGCAAGCCCAACGGACGTATGCAGCAATGGATATGACCTGTCCTATCGACATGAATGAGAAAAATTGCCCAGCAGAAGTCATCACACGGGGAGGAGGAGGCTGAGCTGTGAGCTTCATCTATTGTCTCTTCTATCTACCAGTGCAACCTCCATTGTAATGTTTTACAGATCACTTTCCGTCAGCCTCCTCCTTATCATTACAGAGAGAATAGGAAGTCTCAGCCTTGTGTTGAAAAGGAAAAACTGCAAGAGTTTAGGGTTATTTCAAAATATAGATAGAAAAAAATAATTGAAAAAAATGTAACATAAATTTTACCATAAAAACTTGATGTAAAACGTTTTGATCAGTTAAGGTCTGCAGGAAACAGCCTTCATTGTAAGTCTATGGAGCCCACTCCTGCACTATAAGTCTATGGAGCCCACTCCTGCACTATAAGTCTATGGAGCCCACTCCTGCACTATAAGTCTATGGAGCCCACTCCTGCACTATAAGTCTATGGAGCCCACTCCTGCACTATAAGTCTATGGAGCCCACTCCTTCATTGTAAGTCTATGGAGCCCACTCCTTCATTGTAAGTCTATGGAGCCCACTCCTGCACTATAAGTCTATGGAGCCCACTCCTTCACTGTAAGTCTATGGAGCCCTTTCCTTCACTGTAAGGCCCAGTTCATACTGAGCAAAACTAGTGGAATTCCGAGGCGGAATTGTCCGACACGGAATGCCGTTAGCCTCCCGCTCATAATTGGAGTCTATGGGAGGTGCGCACTCCTTCCCTGTCCGCGCTGAAGAATGAACATGTTCATTCTTCAGCACGGACAGGGCAGGAGCGCGCGCCTACAGTCCTGCACTGTAAGTCTACGGAGCCCACTCCTGCATTGCAAATCTATGGAGGCTAGTCCTGCACTGTAAGTCTATGGAGCCCACTCCTTCACTGTAAGTCTATGGAGCACACTCATGCACTGTAAGTCTATGGAGCCCAGTCCTGCACTGTAAGTCTATGGAGCCCACTCCTGCATTGCAAATCTATGGAGGCTAGTCCTGCACTGTAAGTCTATGGAGCCCACTCCTTCACTGTAAGTCTATGGAGCCCACTCCTTCACTGTAAGTCTATGGAGCCCACTCATGCACTGTAAGTCTATGGAGCCCAGTCCTGCACTGTAAGTCTATGGAGCCCACTCCTGCATTGCAAATCTATGGAGTCTAGTCTTGCACTATAAGTCTATGGAGCCCACTCCTGCACTGTAAGTCTATGGAGCCCACTCATGCACTTTAAGTCTATGGAGCCCACTCCTGTACTGTAGGTCTATGGAGCCCACTCCTGCACTGTAGGTCTATGGAGCCCACTTCTGCACTATAAGTTTATGGATCCACTCCTGCACTGTAAGTCTATGGAGCCTACTCCTTCATTGTAAGTCTATGGAGCTCACTCCTGCACTGTAAGTCTATAGAGCCACTCCTGCACTGTAAGTCTATGGATCCACTCATGTACTGTAAGTCTATGGAGCCGATTCCTGTATTGTAAATCTATGGATCCACTCCTGCACTGTAAGTCTATGGAGCTCAATCCTGCACGGTAAGTCTATGGATCCACTCCTGCACTATAAGTCTATGGAGCCACTCCTGCACTGTAAGTCTATGGATCCACTCCTGCACTATAAGTCTATGGAGCCCACATCTGCACTATAAGTCTATGGAGCCCATACCTGCACTATAAGTTTATGGATCCACTCCTGCACTGTAAGTCTATGGAGCCCATTTCTTCATTGTAAGTCTATAGAGCCACTCCTGCACTGTAAGTCTATGGATCCACTCATGTACTGTAAGTCTATGGAGCCCATTCCTGCATTGTAAATCTATGGAGCCCACTCCTGCACTGTAAGTCTATGGAGCCCACTCCTGCATTGTAAATCTATGGAGCCCACTCCTGCACTGTAAGTCAATGGAGCCCACTCCTGCAGTTAATGATCATGGGGGTCCATACCATAACCGATCAAAACGTTTGATAAAACTTTTGCATAATGAAAAAAAAGTAAAGTCCCCCGTGTCCTTCTACAACGTCATGTATTGTTTTCTCTGCTTTGTCCTGCAGTGTGATACCAGCCTGGAGCAAATCTGGCAGAGCTGTAACTACAAGGTAATTGTACAATCATGTTCTATAACCAAGAAATTCACATGGGGGGAGGGGGGGAGAACAGAAGAAGAAGAATGAGCGGAGAGAAGAACAGGAGACTCATCCCAGTAAAATAAAGTGGTTTTGAATTGAAGTCTTTTTTGCATTTGTGTTTATGGAGGTTTTGGCCCCTTACAGGTAAGTGTGTATAGTCTGATCAATCCAAGTATATATATATATATAGAACCTATAAGGCCCCATTACTAAAGGATTCAAAGAAGTTTGTGTTTACATCTCTACAGCTACTGTTACTCATTAAGATATAAGCAAGTTACCTTTAGGTGGCACTAGAGAGATAGGTTTCTTCCTTCTGGAGAAGAGCTCATTTGCATACCTTTACCCAGAAAGCATTGCCTGCACCAGCTGTATCATTACAGGTAGAATTAATACAGTACTTTACAAGATCTAAAGTAAAGCCCATGAGTAAAGAGCATATCAACATACAGATATAGCGATATAATGATATAGAATGATTATATGGGGCTACCCTGAATTAAAAAGACAAGGCTATTTTCATCCAAAAAGAGTGCCACCCCTGTCCTCTGGTTGTGTATGGTATTACAGCTCAGCTCTTTTTTCTTGATCGGAACTGAACTGCAATACCATACACAAACTGAGAACAGGAGTGGCGCTCTTTCTGAAGGAAAAAGCAGCCTTGATTTACTATGGTGGTCTTGTCCTGTGGGAAAGATCCCCCCCTCAAGTTCTGGACTCTAGCTTATAGGCAGCTATTCTGTAGGGGTGGACATTGACACACAAGGTAGTTACCTATAGTTGTTTTTTTTAAACTGCTGCTTTAGTTTTGAGCCTTGTTTGACAAAGGGGGAGTGGCTTGCAATAAAGCAGGTGTGGCCAATATGAAAAGGGGCGGAGTTTAATGGTACCAAATTTTGGGACTATGTAAGGGGAGAAGTGGTGAATGGTTCCTGTGGAGGGACTATGTAAGGGGAGGAGGTGGTGAGTGGTTCCTGTGGAGGGACTATGTAAGGGGAGGAGGGGGTGAATGGTACCCTTGGAGGGACTATGTAAGGGGAGAAGGTAGTGAGTGGTTCCTGTGGAGGGACTATGTAAGGGGAGGAGTTGGTGAATGGTACCCTTGGAGGGACTATGTAAGGGGAGGAGGTAGTGAGTGATTGTTATGGTAGGACCAGGAAAGGGGGTCGGAGGTAAAGAGTTGTTTTTGTGGTGGGAACATATAAAGGGAAGAGGTCTGTGCTTTTTGTGATGGGTGCTTGGTGTGGTGGGACCATGTATGGGAAGGAGATAAGTACAAGGCAAGGAGGGCTTCCTCTGGGTGGACCATGTGAGGGGAGGAGGTGAGGAGAGCTTCTTATGGTGGGACATTGTAAGTGAAAGAGTTGGGGAGTGCTTCTTGGGAGGGACTATGTAAAGGGAGGTAGTAAAGAGTACTTCTTGTGGTGGGACCTTGTAAGTAGAGCAGGTGAGGAGAGCTTCCTCTGGTGGATCCATGTAAGTGGAGGAGGAGAGGAGAGCTTCCTCTGGTGGGACCATGTAAGTGGAGGAGGAGAGGAGAGCTTCCTCTGGTGGGACCATGTAAGTGGAGGAGGAGAGGAGAGCTTCCTCTGGTGGGACCATGTAAGTGGAGGAGGTGAGGAGTACTTCTTGTGGTGGGACCATGTAAGTGGAGGAGGTGAGGAGTACTTCTTGTGGTGGGACCATGTAAGTGAAGGAGGTGAGGAGAGCTTCTTGTGGTGGGACCATGTAAGTAGAGGAGGAGAGGAGAGCTTCCTCTGGTGGGACCATGTAAGTGGAGGAGGTGAGGAGTACTTCTTGTGGTGGGACCATGTAAGTAGGGGAGGTGAGGAGTACTTCTTGTGGTGGGACCATGTAAGTAGGGGAGGTGAGGAGTACTTCTTGTGGTGGGACCATGTAAGTAGGGGAGGTGAGGAGTACTTCTTGTGGTGGGACCATGTAAGTAGGGGAGGTGAGGAGTACTTCTTGTGGTGGGACCATGTAGGTAGGGGAGGTGAGGAGTACTTCTTGTGGTGGGACCATGTAAGTAGGGGAGGTGAGGAGTACTTCTTGTGGTGGGACCATGTAAGTAGGGGAGGTGAGGAGTACTTCTTGTGGTGGGACCATGTAAGTAGAGGAGGAGAGGAGAGCTTCCTCTGGTGGGACCATGTAAGTGGAGGAGGTGAGGAGTACTTCTTGTGGTGGGACCATGTAAGTAGAGGAGGAGAGGAGTGCTTCTTGTGGTGGGACCTTGTAAGTAGAGGAGGAGAGGAGTACTTCTTGTGGTGGGACCATGTAAGCAGGGGAGGTGAGGAGTACTTCTTGTGGTGGGACCATGTAAGTAGAGGAGGAGAGGAGAGCTTCCTCTGGTGGGACCATGTAAGTGGAGGAGGTGAGGAGAGCTTCCTCTGGTGGGACCATGTAAGTGGAGGAGGTGAGGAGAGCTTCTTGTGGAGGGACCATGTAAGTGAAGGAGGTGAGGAGTACTTCTTGTGGTGGGACCATGTAAGTAGGGGAGGTGAGGAGTACTTCTTGTGGTGGGACCATGTAAGTAGGGGAGGTGAGGAGTACTTCTTGTGGTGGGACCATGTAAGTAGGGGAGGTGAGGAGTACTTCTTGTGGTGGGACCATGTAAGTAGGGGAGGTGAGGAGTACTTCTTGTGGTGGGACCATGTAAGTAGGGGAGGTGAGGAGTACTTCTTGTGGTGGGACCATGTAAGTAGGGGAGGTGAGGAGTACTTCTTGTGGTGGGACCATGTAAGTAGGGGAGGTGAGGAGTACTTCTTGTGGTGGGACCATGTAAGTGGAGGAGGTGAGGAGTACTTCTTGTGGTGGGACCATGTAAGTGGAGGAGGTGAGGAGAGCTTCCTCTGGTGGGACCATGTAAGTAGGGGAGGTGAGGAGTACTTCTTGTGGTGGGACCATGTAAGTAGGGGAGGAGAGGAGTACTTCTTGTGGTGGGACCATGTAAGTAGGGGAGAGAGTGAATCAGAGGGAAGAAGATAGTGAGTATTCCTTCTGGTGGGTCGAGGTAAGGGGAGAAGTTTTAGGATTTCTTACATGCCGGACAACATTTATACAATGAATATGATTTTAGGTTTTACTTAGAAATAAATCTGAAGGTTGGTGTCATGTGCTGGTGAGGGTCAGGGATGGGCACATGTCTCGCCCGCCCTCGGTCCCGGTGAGTCATCTCCCTGTCTATAGACTGACTCCTTACCGGCTTCCGCGTCGGCATCTCAATAACTTAGAGGATTTTAAAGTGAACCTGCATAGAAAAGCTAAAAGGAGAGAAGTCAGCCCCACACCAGTGCCCCCTATAGTCTACCTGTCTCTAGGACTGGGGGTGGGGGGATTAAAGGGGTTCTCTCAAACACTAAGAAATAAATATAGAATATTAACCACTTCCTTGCTGGAAGATTTGGTCCTCTATAGCTAGGTACTAGCTAACCACATCTAGAATATGGGATAGGAGAACCCTGCCATCCTGTTGTTTTCAAGGGGTCAGTCAATTGTGATCAGGGGTGTCAGGGTATCTGGCAGCGGCTTATCCCTTCATAGTGTATGTGTTGCTGGGTGAAGGGGGGTGATATTGGGGTGGCAGCGGGCGGTTGGCCAGAGCATAGCAGTCTGCACATGACTCCTAGATGAATGATTATGATCTCTATGGGAGGCCTCGTATTATAATAGATCATATACACAGCAATGACACCATTTTATTAGACCAGTATCCTGTACAGAAATGAGGGGGTTCCTGTACAGAGATGAGGGGGTTCCTATACAGAAATTAGGGGGTTCCTATACAGAGATGGGAGGGGGTTCCTGTACAGAGATGAGGGGGTTCCTATACAGAAATGAGGGGGTTCCTGTACAGAGATAGGAGGGGGCTCCTGTACAGAAATTAGGGGGTATGAGGGGGGTTCTGGGCTGGGTATAATAATGGTATGAGGGGTTCTGGGCTGGATATAATAATGGTATGAGGGGGTTCTGGGCTGGGTATAATAATGGTATGAGGGGGTTCTGGGCTGGATATAATAATGGTATGAGGGGGTTCTGGGCTGGATATAATAATGGTATGAGGGGGTTCTGGGCTGGGTATAATAATGGTATGAGGGGTTCTGGGCTGGATATAATAATGGTATGAGGGGGTTCTGGGCTGGATATAATAATGGTATGAGGGGGTTCTGGGCTGGATATAATAATGGTATGAGGGGGTTCTGGGCTGGGTATAATAATGGTATGAGGGGTTCTGGGCTGGATATAATAATGGTATGAGGGGGTTCTGGGCTGGATATAATAATGGTATGAGGGGGTTCTGCGCTGGGTATAATAATGGTATGAGGGGGTTCTGGGCTGGATATAATAATGGTATGAGGGGGTTCTGGGCTGGGTATAATAATGGTATGAGGGGGTTCTGGGCTGGATATAATAATGGTATGAGGGGTTCTGGGCTGGATATAATAATGGGATGAGGGGTTCTGGGCTGGATATAATAATGGTATGAGGGGTTCTGGGCTGGGTATAATAATGGTATGAGGGGTTCTGGGCTGGGTATAATAATGGTATGAGGGGTTCTGGGCTGGATATAATAATGGTATGAGGGGGTTCTGCGCTGGGTATAATAATGGTATGAGGGGGTTCTGGGCTGGGTATAATAATGGTATGAGGGGGTTCTGCGCTGGGTATAATAATGGTATGAGGGGGTTCTGGACTGGTTATAATAATGGTATGAGGGGTTCTGGGCTGGGTATAATAATGGTATGAGGGGTTCTGGGCTGGATATAATAATGGTATGAGGGGGTTCTGGGCTGGGTATAATAATGGTATGAGGGGGTTCTGGGCTGGATATAATAATGGTATGAGGGGGTTCTGCGCTGGGTATAATAATGGTATGAGGGGGTTCTAGGCTGGGTATAATAATGGTATGAGGGGTTCTGGGCTGGATATAATAATGGTATGAGGGGGTTCTGGGCTGGGTATAATAATGGTATGAGGGGGTTCTGGGCTGGGTATAATAATGGTATGAGGGGGTTCTGGGCTGGGTATAATAATGGTATGAGGGGGTTCTGGGCTGGGTATAATAATGGTATGAGGGGGTTCTGGGCTGGATATAATAATGGTATGAGGGGTTCTGGACTGGTTATAATAATGGTATGATCAGAAGTCATCAATGTACAGGAGATTATAGTATATAACTAATGCTTGTTTAACTGTTTCAGGGACGTCCCACTACAGAGATGCCACTGGGAATGGAGATCTCCTTACAGGCAGATTACTGGGGGCAGCAATGGGAGGCGTCTTACAGGATTACAGGGTAAATCACTGGGTCCCTTCTCTTTTTGCAGGGGGGAGGGATAAAACAATACAAGCAGGTAGATTACATTCTGGTAGGATTAGAGCTATGCAATAGACACATTTGCTTTACTATCTCCTATATACTGGCATATAGGTATATACTGCACATACTATCTCCTATATACTGGCATATAGGTATATACTGCACATACTATCTCCTATATACAGACATATAGTTATATACTGCACACACTATGTCATATATAGGTATATAGTTATATACTGCACATGCTGTCTCATATATACAAATATATAGGTATATACTACACATAGTATTTCATATATACAGACATATAGGTATATACTGCACATACTATTTCATATATACAGACACATTGTTATAGGTATATACCTAGGTATATACTGTGCATACGTACTCATAAATAGACATATAGTTATTTACTGCTTATGCTATCTCATATATACAGACATATAGGTACATACTGCACATATTATCTCATATATACAGACATATAGTTATATACTGCACATACTATCTCCTATATACAGATATATAAGTACATACTGCACATACTATCTCCTATATACAGATATATAGGTACATACTGCACATACTATCTCCTATATACAGATATATAGGTACATACTGCACATACTATCTCATATATACAGATATATAGGTACATACTGCACATACTATTTCCTATATACAGATATATAGGTACATACTATCTCCTATATACAGATATATAGGTACATACTGCACATACTATCTCCTATATACAGATATATAGGTACATACTGCACATACTATCTCATATATACAGATATATAGGTACATACTGCACATACTATCTCCTATATACAGATATATAGGTACATACTGCACATACTATCTCATATATACAGATATATAGGTACATACTGCACATACTATTTCCTATATACAGATATATAGGTACATACTATCTCCTATATACAGATATATAGGTACATACTGCACATACTATCTCCTATATACAGATATATAAGTACATACTGCACATACTATCTCCTATATACAGATATATAGGTACATACTGCACATACTATCTCCTATATACAGATATATAGGTACATACTGCACATACTATCTCCTATATACAGATATATAGGTACATACTGCACATACTATCTCCTATATACAGATATATAAGTACATACTGCACATACTATCTCCTATATACAGATATATAGGTACATACTGCACATACTATCTCCTATATACAGATATATAGGTACATACTGCACATACTATCTCATATATACAGATATATAGGTACATACTGCACATACTATTTCCTATATACAGATATATAGGTACATACTATCTCCTATATACAGATATATAGGTACATACTGCACATACTATCTCCTATATACAGATATATAGGTACATACTGCACATACTATCTCATATATACAGATATATAGGTACATACTGCACATACTATCTCATATATACAGATATATAGGTACATACTGCACATACTATCTCCTATATACAGATATATAGGTACATACTGCACATACTATCTCATATATACATATATATAGGTATATACTGCACATACTATCTCATATATACAGACAGCTTTGTGCTTGCTGCAGGGGATACATATTTACACTGTATATATATATATACTGTATCCTAATATTTCTAACACTTTGAACCAGACAGCTATCCCATTATTAGTGATATTCTGATAGGGCAAGAATAGGTTTTAAAGTAAAATTTCCCATACTATTCTATAATCTGCCCCTGCCCCCCATACACATCTCCGTAACCTTTATGGACCAAAGAAAAAATAATAGTCTTTTTGCTTTGTATGGCGCAGAATCCTTTTAGTAAGACCCAATAGCTGTCCCTATATATTACGTTGTGATGTGTACGGGGACGGCACATCTGTCGGGGGTAAGCAGGGGTGGGACGGAGGGAATTTAACCCTTTTATTTTGGGCTTGTATATAACTTATGTCATAGATTGTCTTATATACTACAACGTAGTGAGATCACCTTCAGGAGATTATCTACATACAGCAGCTATGTATTGATCATCCTATACTATAGGCTGCCAGGGGAAGAGACGTAGCTATAGGGTAGCAGAGGTAGCAGCACATCTTCTCCCCGTTACATAAGACCCCAGTATTATATATGGGAATGTGGGGGTAGGTGGGGGCCCAGGAGGCTATAGAGCAATGTTCTCCAACCTGTGACTCTGCAGCTGTTGCAATACTACAACTCCCAGCATGCCCTGGCAGGCCATGCTGGGAGTTGTAGTTTTGCAACAGCTGCAGAGCCACAGTCTGGATCACTAGTTGTTCTTCTTCTTTTGTCTATTAGATTGATTATATGGAAATGTAATCTATATGGACACTGCAAAGCCTCATCCTATTACTAACTCCCCATAAAGGGAGAGAAAAAATGGACATATTAACAGATACGTAATAAATCAAGGATCATGTAAAACTTCCATAAAGAGTCTGTTTTTTTACTCTTTGCAAAACAATTAACCCTTTACAAATTTGTCTAACAAAATGCATTGAAGTAACCGCAGGGTATATACAATTATAAGCGAAAAAGCAAATAAACCAACCACGTCATAATATCTGGAAGATTAGAAATTGCCCATATATATATATATATATATATATATATATATATATATATATATAAATATAATATTTAAATCAGCAAAGATATTACAGATTTATCATACATGAAAAGTCAATCCACCTGGTGCTGAATATATATATATATATATATATATATATATAAATATATACACATGTATATATTATATAGATATAGATAGATAGATAGATAGATAGATAGATAGATAGATAGATAGTGATTTGTAATCTTTTAAATAAAGGGTATTGAAATGTTATCAGATATAAAAGGCTGAGCCATCTAGTGCCATATACATATTATTGATCGGTATTGCCTAATAAAATAGCATTGCTGCAGGGCCATACTGTAATAAAAATATATATATTTGTAGGGTACAAGGTAATAGATAAGTTATGGAGCTGTTATCCATATACTGTAGATAGTTGCGTAGGTTAGAATTATACATTCTAGATTTTTCACGGTGGGAAAAACCCACCAGTGGGAAAAACCCAAAGGGATACCTGGGCAATATTAAATCTAATTAAATATAATTCTATCACCAATAGTAATATGTATAGAGGCAAATTTAGTTGTAGTTTATATTAATTTTTGGCATCTGTGAACGTGACAATAGTGAATGTTACCCAAACATTCCAAAAACAGCCTTTGAAATTTTTTTAAAAAAATATGAGTGTAAGATTTTTTTTTTTTTTTTAACTTAGCAAACATATTGGTGCCAATAAAAGGTTAATAGAAAATCTTCACATATAAAAAGCTATTGAAAAACGGTCCGTACATCAGAAGATCTGCACTGTCATTACCCAGGGCCTAACAGGGAATTTTTTGTAAGGCCGAACGTATCACTTCATAATTGTTTAACTCTCGTGAAGGGATATGACACCGGCTATTTTTAGAATGATAAACGGAATAAATTTGAAATATTTTTAACCCCTTAGTCACAGAGTTGCCGTCACTCACAGACTTTATACTACCCCCAATAACTAGAAGAGATGGCATGCAATGGCCCCTGTACTCACAGCAACAATGCAAAGATATTTTTGAATCAATTTACAATGTAAATCATATTTTATTGATTTTTTTTTTTTTAAATACGTTTGAAAAAAAAAATAAAAATCCGATCGTATCCTAAAACCTGCATATCGTAAATTCTTTAAATCTTGGAAACTACAGAATTCCAGATTGGGAATCACTATGGGTAATATGACATTTCTATACTGACATCCATTAGGGGTCCTGAAGCAACAAGATATATGGCGGTATTTTAGATGACTACAGGTGACGGTATATGTCCCTCTCTATAGGGGTCGTACACAATTTCTAGGGAATTCCAGGTATTTTTTTTTTTTTTTACGTCATCTGAGATGACAATAAAAATAGTATTTTAACCCTGCATATGCTGTATGTAAAAATGTAAATTTTGTTATACCACCTTAAATCATAGCAGATGCGAGATTAGATTCAAATAGTACAAAATCTATCTATCTATCTATCTATCTATCTATCTATCTATCTATCTATCTCCTATCTATCTCCTATCTATCTATCTATCTCCTATCTATCTATCTATCTATCTATCTATCTATCTATCATATAACAAAAGCTTATAAGAAACCACAAATAACATTTAAATCTCTATATTATAAACATAAGATATATATATGCATAAGATGTATATATATATATATACACAAGTAGCTTATAATAAAAAAAAAAATTATAAATTAGATTTTTTTTTTCTAAAGACCTACATTTACGGTAGATACTATACTTTTCTCATCACTCCATGTTGTCCTATATCTATAAAGGAAATTTCCATGACATGCCTCTGCATACCTAGTGGTCCTCATTGTTGCATACTATTGGGGGTCTTTCCCATAGATTATATATGCAATGTACACTAAAATCTGATTTTTTTATTTTTTTATTTTATTACTTTTATAAAGTTTTTTTGCACAACCCAAACAGCCATATTAGCTTTAATAAAAATTTTTTTTTTTTTCTTACTACCACATTTACAGTATCATTACTTATCATATCTTATACTGTACCTTGAATTCAATGTATATTACGGACCAACATTGTGCAAGAAATTAACCCTAACCCGTGTGCAGTCAGAAATTTTATTTCAATGGGCAAAATTGTAAAACTTTGATAAGTTTTGATGTACATCTTATGACGGTGGTTTATAGATTTTAGAACCGCCGCCTATACTGTCTATCGAGAGAGGGAATGGGGATCAGTCTCTATTTATATGGGTAAGTAGTCAAAAATAGAAAAAAAAAACTCCTTATAAGTGGGTCCTTATAGAAATACATAAAAAACACTCTTTCAGCAAAACTTCCTATAAGTGGTCACATATAGAAAAACACATAAAAAACTATTTCGGCCTAGTCAGTTCTCTTTAACCCTGTCATATCAAGCCATCAATATTATTCACCATTCTACGTTACAATAAGCCTATTTATTTATTTTTTGGCTTCTTTTTACATCTGAACACTAATAATTGTGATGCGTGAGAAATGTTTCTATATATATGTTTTATTGCTACGTTGTTTTGTTTACGTTGTTTTTGTTTCTATTGTTGGGGATACGGTTATCACTATGGGGTTTGCCTTGATTTTGGTTATGTTGTTTGTTCGAATAGATTGTTTTGATCTCTCTGTGATCTGTGATTGAGGTTTCTATATGTTTTACGAATAAGTTGTATAACTTTTTTTATTTGGTCTCATTGGTGGATGAGGTTATTGTTGTACGTCTTGCCTTGATTTTGGTCATGTTTCGAATGGATGGCTGCATTTGCTATAAGATGACCTATATTTGGCACGTCAGCTGATGCGGATAACATAGTAGTAGTGGTTGTGTGCAGGCTGGATTAAAAAATTGGTGGTCTTGTGTTTATGGTGGACGATGGTGTCAATCTCAAAAAGTTCCAAGATCTTAAAATATTCTCACTTTCTTTCTGCTTGTTAGAAAAATTCTGTGGTATACGAATTCAGTTTGAAATTAAAATTTGCCAAAAATGTAAAAATTTTAATTAGGTAGACAAAAAAAATCTGAGGATTCTGGTGTATATGTATATATACTGTAACCATATATAAATATAGATGCAAATACCATAAAAATATAGTAAAATCCCCATCCATTTATAATGGAAGATATATAGGTTTTTTTTAAATACACAAACAATATTGTGAGTATATGATAATAGAAATTTCTAGAATATTTTTTTTAACATAGGCCTAAATTTACATGGGACAGTCCGGTATGGACTATATAGACCGTCCTATATAAATGTTAGGCCTACTTAATTTTTTTTTCTAGCACTTTTTACTATCAAAAACTCACAATGTTGTTTGTGTAGGCAAATGTACTATACGTGCTCCCTAGACGGGGTGTTACATAAGAGAAACGTCGTTTTTGAGGCTACTTAAGTAGAGAAAAAGTTCAGGAAGAGTAGAATATATGCACCTACTGAGTTTTTCTATGTCCTAGGTAAAAACTGAAAATATTTCAGATGAGAATTTTTTTTTAATTAATATTTTGGGAAATGTTTGAAGGTCCAAATTATTAGATTGAGGTATATATAGGGTTATAGCTATATCTGTACCATGTGACCTTCATAATGTCAAAACTATATGTAAAATAGAGATAAAATATGTTGAAAAAAAATTACATAAACTATAATATACAGTGAAACTACTTTAAGGTGACCACCTAAAGTTGCACTAAAATGTGGTCTTCGAGGGTGGAATATGGACAATATACTATACTTTATATGTATGCAGTAAAGATATGGGACTTGACTTTTCAAAGAGTTGTTTTTTTGGAGAGGTTTTACTGTATACACATAAAAACATACAAAATCTAATAAAATATACTAAAAACATACATAACACATTTGTCACATAGAAACAATATGAGATATAGGACAAATAGAGACAATACACAATTAACATGGTCTGGATATGGGCTGTGTGGGTCTCCTGGAAAGGTATCACTGTATTGACATTAAAAAAAACTACTTAAACAACTCTAGTAAAAGATATAAGATATACTAAAAACATACATAGAATAAACGTCTAATAAAAAATATGAAATATATAAATATATATAGATTTATATATATATATATAGAGAGAGAGAGAGAGATGATTATAAAATGCTCTATTATACGTTAAAAAAAAACACTAATAAAAAATTGAAAACATATATAAATAGAGGTAAAAATATATATATTAAATACATATACAATAAAAAATACATATAAAAATGATGCTAAAAAATTAAATTTAAACACAAATCTATAAATTATGCTAAAATATGTATACAAATATATAAAATATACCAAATATGTATTTAAAAAAATTATAAAATTAAATATATAAAATTTAATTTTAAAAAATTTAATAAAAAATATAGAAAATTAGCTGAAAATATTTATTTATATATATATATTACCTGTGTAAAATAAAAGATATAAAATGTACCGGAAAAAAAAAATTAGATATATATAAAATATAATAAAATAGATAAAAAAATACGCATAAATGTGTATACATTCCTAAACAACAAAGAACTCTTCACGTATTACGTCTATTGTATATTACCGGTTGGTATGGGCATTGTGGCCTAGATCACCATGTTGGCGTGTTATTATTGGTATGAAACGTTGCGACGCCTTTACCTTAGCCTGCACTTATATGTAGGTCGCGCGTGCCCGTGGTTATACATAGTAACATTAGTTCCAAATGGTTGGATAGAATCTGCTGCCCTTTCCCATTGGAAAAAAAAAAAAAAAAGTTGCACAATGCAGTAAAGCGCGCCGTACGGCACATAACATAAATGTTTCGATCTATGAATATGGGTATGGTTTTCTTCCGTTTTGGATCATTCGAGGCAAAAATTTTCGAGAGAAAAAAATTTTAACAGGAAAAATAAAAACACCTATTTTTGTAGATCATGGCCTTAGTGTCCGTTTTTAGAATTTTTTGTTTTTTAAGGTATCTAAATAGGTCAATTTTGCATTATTTTTTTTAACAATTTTTTAAAACTATTTATTGATAGGAAAGACTTTATATCACTGTTCCCCAACCTGTGAGTCTCCAGCTGGTGAAAAACTACAACTCCCAGCATCCCTCTGGCTTTCCAGGCATGCTGGGACTTGGCCTTGCACCAGCTGGAGTCCAACAGGTTGGGGAACTATGCTTTAGATCAGGGATTGGGAACCTTAGGCCTTTTAGCTGTTGCAAAACTACAATTCCCATCATGCCTGGACAGCCAAAGGCTGTCCAGGCATGATGGGAGTTATAGTTTTTTAACAGCTAGAAGGCCGAAGGTTCCTCATCCCTGCTTTAGCTCATAGTATTGTGTAGTTTCTTATATTCTCCTATACTCAGTGCTGTCTCTTATCCTCTCCATCACCACATTTTTCCTAAATCCAACACAAATAATAAAAAAAAACTATTTTTTAATATTATTATTATTACATAGTATAAAAATCCCAATAATCCCATATCCAATAGTCCTGAACACCACGATCAGCCGCAGTCTTGTACAACATAAAATATAAGAATGACCCATGAGATAGATAGATAAATAAATACATAGATATATATATATATTTTATTATTCTTTTTTTATTTTATTTTTATTTTTTAGAATAATTTACAGGTAATTTTTTTTTTTTAATCTTGAATTTTTAAAAACAGAAACTGATATAGTATAAAATATGACTATCGTCATCATCACCATAGTAAGACCTGACCTTCCCCACATGTTAGTGCAGGATGCTGGAATGAAGGGGTTAAAAATGTGATAAACCATTTGCATGCTGGGAGATGGAGGCGCCAGGACTGATGGGATATATTCTTGCAGTGCATCCTCCTCCTCCTCCTCCTCCTCCTCTCATTGGGATGGCAATGCAGGCTGTGGATGCTGCAGCAGAAGACAATAGAAGACAGGGCTGGCAGCTCCTTCCTCCTCCTGGCTCGCCAATGTTAAATTTACAGGAAGAAGAAGACATGAGAAGCGACCATGTCCGAGCCTCCCGCTATATCAGGTAACATTACACTATATGGACATTTATGCTGAGGTTCCTTTATTCGTGATTTTTCTTAAACGTGAGACATTTGATCCTTGAGACATTTCTTAGCTGTTGTGTTTCCTGATTTTCTGGCGTATAAGACGCATGTAAAGTGCTTGATGGGGTCCTGGAGACGGCTTATGACCTTCATACATAGAACTGGGACAGGTGGATGGGGAGGGGGTAGGTGGGGGGAAGAAATTGGGAAATGTCCTCAAAACTGACCATAGAGAATCTGTTGTGTTATCGATAGAAACCAATAATATGTCATAGTGTAAGTGCAGGGTGATAGCGGTGTCTGAGAATACTGATGGGCAACTCCTCCTAGACCAATAATATCATTTATTGTGGCCCCTGGCTGGGTAATAGGGCCCCACATGTTACTGCCCCGAGTATATGAGTAAAGAAAATGTCCAGCTTATACCAGCTGTACATATATAATTATATACAGGAGATACCCAGGTTATACCAGCTGTACATATATAATTATATACAGGAAATACCCAGGTTATACCAGCTGTACATATATAACTATATACAGGAGATACCCAGGTTATACCAGCTGTACATATATAATTATATACAGGAGATCCCCAGGTTATACCAGCTGTACATATATAATTATATACAGGAAATACCCAGGTTATACCAGCTGTACATATATAATTATATACAGGAGATACCCAGGTTATACCAGCTGTACATATATAACTATATACAGGAGATACCCAGGTTATACCAGCTGTACATATATAACTATATACAGGAGATCCCCAGGTTACAACAGCTGTGCATATATAATTGTATACAGGAAATACCCAGGTTATACCAGCTGTACATATATAATTATATTCAGTATATACCCAGGTTATACCAGCTGTACATATATAATTATATACAGGAGATTCCCAGGTTATACCAGCTGTACATATATCAACCAACAAAACACAGTAATCACTGAACTCAAGGAGAACAGCGAAAAAAATTCCAATGAAGTACTCAATCAAGAGTCTCCACTGATGCCCCCAAAAATTTTGGGGGGCATCAGTGGAGACTCTTGATTGAGTACTTCATTGGAATTTTTTTCGCTGTTCTCCTTGAGTTCAGTGATTACTGTGTTTTGTTGGTTGATTTTTCATTGCCCCAACTAGCCAGAATCCTACCCCACACTGACGAGGGGCAAAAACCCCGAAACGGCTGTCTGTGGGTGGAAGCCTGCCTTTGCAAGCCCTTGTCATGATCGCAATACTCGCACCTTGAGTTAGACATTGACAAAAGGGGCCACCCTGTTGTTTCCCTGTCTATGTTCCAATACTCGCAACCGAGTGGGACTTAAGGGGTTATTTATCAGGGTGGTGTGGTGCTCTCCCCATCATGGAGGCACCCCGTTGGCAACAGGCTAGAGATATCTGGCTATCCCGTGTTTTGAGACTCGTAACTGAGGCTCCACGGACTCTTGTTTTGCAGCTGTACATATATAATTATATACAGGAAATACCCAGGTTATACCAGCTGTACATATATAACTATATACAGAAGATCCCCAGGTTATACCAGCTGTACATATATAATTATATACAGGAGATACCCAGGTTATACCAGCTGTACATATATTGTTATACAAAGGTCATACCAACATGCTCCATATCATTTTACCCAGGAGATCCCCAGGTTATACCAGTCAGAGATGGCCCAGGCCAATAGAGGGGCCCACAGGGCTCAGACTCTAAAATGTCAGCTCAGCATGGCACATGTCTGCAGTGGGCCCCCCAGGCGGTATCAGCACCCAGGAAGTTCGGGCCCTATGCTCCTGTGGGGCCCACTTAGTGACTGGATGCCGTGCCCGGCCGGGGCTGGTTCTCCTCTCCTCCTGCAGGCTGCTGCTGCTGCTGCTGACGGCCCCTCCCTCTCCTGTACTCCACTGTCCGGCATACCTTGTGTGAGGAGGGGAGAGTGTGGTGACAGGGGCTGGAGGGATCCTGCAGGGTTATGGCTGCCAGGGACGGGGAGAGGAGCAGCAGCAGCAGCAGCAGCTCTGACAGTGAGTGATTATTGTCAGAGTGTCTGTCAGTCTGCTGTTGTAGGATAGAGGGGGGGGGCTGTGTAAGAGAAAGCACAGAGCCCCCCACCCTCTGATGCTGATGTTTGATTATAAGTTTATGCCTTTTTTTTGCCAATAACTGTGCCCCTCCCCCGCTGCATGTTTTTTTTGTTTCATCTCTCCCCTAAACAGCCACATACAGCACATGTATCCCACCTGTGCAGCCACATACAGTACATGTATCCCACCTGTGCAGCCACATACAGTACATGTATCCCCCTTAAGCAGCCACATACAGTACATGTATCCCACCTGTGCAGCCATATACAGTACATGTATCCCACCTGTGCAGCCACATACAGTACATGTATCCCACCTGTGCACCCACATACAGTACATGTATCCCACCTGTGCAGCCACATACAGTACATATATCCCACCTGTGCAGCCACATACAGTACATGTATCCCACCTGTGCACCCACATACAGTACATGTATCCCACCTGTGCAGCCACATACAGTACATGTATCCCACCTGTGCAGCCACATACAGTACATGTATCCCACCTGTGCAGCCACATACAGTACATGTACCCTACCTGTGCAGCCACATACAGTACATGTATCCCACCTGTGCACCCACATACAGTACATGTATCCCACCTGTGCACCCACATACAGTACATGTATCCCACCTGTGCAGCCACATACAGTACATGTATCCCACCTGTGCCCCAATAGTGATTAAGGGCCCCTTTGCTCTATCCTTTCTATCCCCTATTAGTGCTGTTCTGGGGTCACGTCCACACTATAAACTATATATTCTGACCCCCCACACAGCATCCAGTGTATAATGCACTCAGGACCCTCTGAGTACAACAGCTGCAAACACTACAACTCCCAGCATTTACTGCAGTCTGCAGCCCTTAGGATGTGCTGGGATTTGAAGTACAAATGAGCAGACAACTCAAGGGATTGTCCTCTTGGAAACTACAACTCCCAGCATTCTCTGAGAGCTTCATAAGTGTAAGGCATTCTGAGAGTTGTAGTTATTGTTATTGTTGTAGTCACAGATACATCAGTACAGGATGGGACCAGGTCAGCATGTCACTTCTGAGAGGTTCTGTATTTGGGTGCCCCCCATGATCAGTTCTATTGATGGGCCACAGGTATCCCAGTCCCACACTGGGGCCTGCACAGACTACAGTACAGTCCTTTAGCAGGCCCTGGCATCTGTGCTGTAGGACCCTCCAGAGAAACCAGGACACATGTAGCGGATACCCGGGCGTACATATGTGTGCGCCTTTGAGGCAGAAAATTATATAATATATAATTATATACAGGAAATACCTATGTTATACCAGCTGTACATATATAATTATATACAGGAGATCCCCAGGTTATACCAGCTGTACATATATAATTATTTACAGGAGATCCCCAGGTTATACCAGCTATACATATATAATTATATACAGGACATACCTAGGTTATACCAGCTGTACATATATAATTATATACAGGAAATACCTATGTTATACCAGCTATACATATAGAATTATATACAGGAGATACCCAGGTTATACCAGCTGTGTATATAGAATTATATACTGGAGATACCCTGGTTATACCAGCTGTACATTTGTAATTATATACAGGAGATCCCCAGGTTATACCAGCTATACATATATAATTATTTACAGGAGATCCCCAGGTTATACCAGCTATACATATATAATTATATACAGGAGATCCCCAGGTTATACCAGCTGTACATATATAATTATATACAGGAAATACCTATGTTATACCAGCTGTACCTATATAACTATATACAGGCCTATTGGACACCATCATGCATTATTCTCCTAATATTTTCCCTTTTGTTATAGCTGTTCCGGAGTTGCGGAGACGAGGCGGTCAGCTGACCATGTAACATCCTATAGAGACAGTTCGGGATTTACCATCATTGGACTCTTTTATATTTTATTTTTATATGGTGAGAAGATAACTTGTGCTGTGCTGGTGAGTGATGGTCTCCACTACCTCTGCTCTGATGTGTGCTCACACGTCTCATCACTATATATGACAGATACATGGACCCCTCCTGACTCCTGGATAGAAGATACTGCTACTACAAATCTTACTGGATACCGCTATATAGATGTAATGTAACCTCATAGCCCCATATAGCCAGCATATCGTCATAAAACCTCACATGTCACCATGCCTTTATATATCCCCACACACCGCCATATAGCCAGCACACCGCCATATAGCCTCACATGTCACCATGCCTTTATATATCCACACACACCGCCATATAGCCAGCACACCGCCATATAGCCTCACATGTCACCATGCCTTTATATATCCCCACACACCGCCATATAGCCAGCACACCGCCATATATCCTCCCTTGTCACCATGCCTTTATATATCCACACACACCGCCATATAGCCTCACATGTCATCATGCCTTTATATATCCACACACACCGCCATATAGCCAGCACACCGCCATATAGCCTCACATGTCATCATGCCTTTATATATCCACACACACCGCCATATAGCCTCACATGTCACCATGCCTTTATATATCCACACACACCGCCATATAGCCAGCACACCGCCATATAGCCTCACATGTCACCATGCCTTTATATATCCACACACACCGCCATATAGCCAGCACACCGCCATATAGCCTCACATGTCACCATGCCTTTATATATCCACACACACCGCCATATAGCCAGCACACCGCCATATAGCCTTACATGTCACCATGCCTTTATATATCCCCACACACCGCCATATAGCCAGCACACCGCCATATAGCCTCACATGTCACCATGCCTTTATATATCCCCACACACCGCCATATAGCCAGCACACCGCCATATAGCCTCACATGTCACCATGCCTTTATATATCCACACACACCGCCATATAGCCAGCACACCGCCATATAGCCTCACATGTCACCATGCCTTTATATATATCCACACACACCGCCATATAGCCTCACATGTCATCATGCCTTTATATATCCACACACACCGCCATATAGCCTCACATGTCATCATGCCTTTATATATCCACACACACCGCCATATAGCCAGCATATCGTCATATAGCCTCACATATCCCCACACACCATGCCTTTATATATCCCCACACACCGCCATATAGCCAGCATATCCTCATATAGCCTCACATGTCACCATACCTTTCTATATCCCCAAACACCGCCATATAGCCTCACATGTCACCATGCCTTTATATATCCCCACACACCGCCATATAGCCTCACATGTCACCATGCCTTTATATACCCCCACACACCGCCATATAGCTAGAATATCCTCATATAGCCTCACATGTCACCATGCCTTTATACTTCCATATACCATCACATACCACCACATGGCCAGTATACCTCCATATACCACCACATGGCCAGTATACCTCCATATACCATCACATACCACCACATGGCCAGTATACCTCCATATACCACCACATGGCCAGTATACCTCCATATACCATCACACACCAGCACATGGCCAGTATACCTCCATATACCTTCACACATCACCACATTGCCAGTATACCTCCATATAACACCACATACCACCACATGGCCACTATACCTCCATATACCTTCACACACCACCACATTGCCAGTATACCTCCATATAACACCACATACCACCACCGGGCCAGTATACCTCTATATACCACCACATACCACCACAACGCCAGAATACCTCCATATAACATCACATACCGCAACGCCAGTATACCTCCATATAACATCACATACCACATGGCCAGTATACCTCCATATAACACCACATATCACCACATGGCCAGTATACCTCCATATAACATCACATACCACATCGCCAGTATACCTCCATATAACATCACATACCACCACATGGCCAGTATACCTCCATATACCATCATACACCACCGCATGGCCAGTATACCTCCATATAACATCACATACCACCACATGGCCAGTATACCTTCATATACCTTCATATACCACCACATGGCCAGTATACCTCCATATACCACCACATGGCCAGTATACCTCCATATACCATCACATACCACCACATGGCCAGTATACCTCCATATACCACCACATGGCCAGTATATCTCCATATACCATCACACACCAGCACATGGCCAGTATACCTCCATATACCTTCACACATCACCACATTGCCAGTATACCTCCATATAACACCACATACCACCACATGGCCACTATACCTCCATATACCGTCACATACCACCACATGGCCAGTATACCTCCATATAACATCACATAACACCAAATGGCCAGTATACCTCCATATAACGTCACATACCACCACATGGCCAGTATACCTCCATATACCTTCACAATCCACCACATGGCCAGTATACCTCCATATAACACCACATACCACCACCGGGCCAGTATACCTCTATATACCACCACATACCACCACAACGCCAGAATACCTCCATATAACATCACATACCGCAACGCCAGTATACCTCCATATAACATCACTTACCACATGGCCAGTATACCTCCATATAACACCACATATCACCACATGGCCAGTATACCTCCATATAACATCACATACCACATCGCCAGTATACCTCCATATAACAACACATACCACCACATGGCCAGTATACCTCCATATACCATCATATACCACCACATGGCCAGTATACCTCCATATAACACCACATGGCCAGTATACCTCCATATACCATCATATACCACCACATGGCCAGTATACCTCCATATAACACCACATGGCCAGTATACCTCCATATAACATCACATACCACCACATGGCCAGTATACCTCCATATAACGTCACAAACCACCACATGGCCAGTATACCTCCATATACCATCACATACCACCACATGGCCAGTATACCTCCATATACCGTCACATACCACCACATGGCCAGTATACCTCCATATACCATCACATACCACCACATGGCCAGTATACCTCCATATACCATCACATACCACCACATGGCCAGTATACCTCCATATACCTTCACATACCACCACATGGCCAGTATACCTCCATATAACACCACATGGCCAGTATACCTCCATATACCATCATATACCACCACATGGCCAGTATACCTCCATATAACACCACATGGCCAGTATACCTCCATATAACATCACATACCACCACATGGCCAGTATACCTCCATATACCGTCACATACCACCACATGGCCAGTATACCTCCATATACCTTCACATACCACCACATGGCCAGTATACCTCCATATAACACCACATGGCCAGTATACCTCCATATACCACCACATGGCCAGTATACCTCCATATAACACCACATGGCCAGTATACCTCCATATACCACCACATACTACCAGGTGGCCAGTATACCTCCATATAACACCACATGGCCAGTATACCTCCATATACCACCACATACTACCAGGTGGCCAGTATACCTCCATATAACACCACATACTACCAGGTGGCCAGTATACCTCCATATAACACCACATACTACCAGGTGGCCAGTATACCTCCATATAACATCACATACCACATCGCCAGTATACCTCCATATAACAACACATACCACCACATGGCCAGTATACCTCCATATACCATCATATACCACCACATGGCCAGTATACCTCCATATAACACCACATGGCCAGTATACCTCCATATACCATCATATACCACCACATGGCCAGTATACCTCCATATAACACCACATGGCCAGTATACCTCTATATAACATCACATACCACCACATGGCCAGTATACCTCCATATAACGTCACATACCACCACATGGCCAGTATACCTCCATATACCATCACATGGCCAGTATACCTCCATATACCACCACATGGCCAGTATACCTCCATATACCGTCACATACCACCACATGGCCAGTATACCTCCATATACCATCACATACCACCACATGGCCAGTATACCTCCATATACCATCACATACCACCACATGGCCAGTATACCTCCATATACCTTCACATACCACCACATGGCCAGTATACCTCCATATAACACCACATGGCCAGTATACCTCCATATACCATCATATACCACCACATGGCCAGTATACCTCCATATACCACCACATGGCCAGTATACCTCCATATACCACCACATACCACCACATGGCCAGTATACCTCCATATAACACCACATGGCCAGTATACCTCCATATAACATCACATACCATCACATGGCCAGTATACCTCCATATACCGTCACATACCACCACATGGCCAGTATACCTCCATATACCGTCACATACCACCACATGGCCAGTATACCTCCATATACCATCACATACCACCACATGGCCAGTATACCTCCATATACCGTCACATACCACCACATGGCCAGTATACCTCCATATACCTTCACATACCACCACATGGCCAGTATACCTCCATATAACACCACATGGCCAGTATACCTCCATATACCACCACATGGCCAGTATACCTTCATATAACACCACATGGCCAGTATACCTCCATATACCACCACATACTACCAGGTGGCCAGTATACCTCCATATACCATCACATACCACCACATGGCCAGTATACCTCCATATAACACCACATGGCCAGTATACCTCCATATACCACCACATACCACCACATGGCCAGTATACCTCCATATACCATCACATACCACCACATGGCCAGTATACCTCCATATACCGTCACATACCACCACATGGCCAGTATACCTCCATATACCTTCACATACCACCACATGGCCAGTATACCTCCATATAACACCACATGGCCAGTATACCTCCATATACCACCACATGGCCAGTATACCTCCATATAACACCACATGGCCAGTATACCTCCATATACCACCACATACTACCAGGTGGCCAGTATACCTCCATATAACACCACATGGCCAGTATACCTCCATATACCACCACATACTACCAGGTGGCCAGTATACCTCCATATAACACCACATACTACCAGGTGGCCAGTATACCTCCATATAACACCACATACTACCAGGTGGCCAGGTCCAGTGTGTTGTTTCATATTGAAACTCGTGAGATGTAAGAAATCATATGGAATAATAAGTTCCGGGCAGAATGTGTAAGCTCTGCTGATGCTCTGTGAATAAAATATATAAAATATTCATTGTGTGGAATAAAGATTTTATTTAAGGATTTTATTTGACCCGTTTAGTGTGTGTGTATATATATATATATATATATATATATATATATATATATATATATATATATATCATACAGAACTGGAGACATCGGAGCTGGGAAAGACAGGAAAACTCCCATCATCCAGCGTCTGTGAATGTGGCTAATGCTTCCGGGACCTTATTGTCTTATAATACAATAATACATACAGTCTATCTGTCTATATCCCTCTCCTTCCCTCTCCTTCTATACTCTGCAGTAACTGATGAAGACTGGCTCTAGATGGATAAGGTCACTGAGCAGGATCTCCTCTTCTGTGTGCTATAGAGATATAAGGGAGCAGGATCTCCTCTTCTGTGTGCTATAGAGATATAAGGGAGCAGGATCTCCTCTTCTGTATGTGCTATAGAGATATAAGGGAGCAGGATCTCCTCTTCTGTGTGCTATAGAGATATAAAGGAGCAGGATCCCCTCTTCTGTGTGTGCTATAGAGATATAAGGGAGCAGGATCTCCTCTTCTGTATGTGCTATAGAGATATAAGGGAGCAGGATCCCCTCTTCTGTGTGTGATATAGACATATAAGGGAGCAGGATCTCCTCTTCTGTGTGTGCTATAGAGATATAGGGGAGCAGGATCTCCTCTTCTGTGTGTGCTATAGAGATATAGGGGAGCAGGATCTCCTCTTCTGCGTGTGCTATAGAAATATAGGGGAGCAGGATCCCCTCTTCTGTGTGTGCTATAGAGATATAGGGAGCAGGATCTCCTCTTCTGTGTGTGCTATAGAGATATAGGGGAGCAAGATCTCCTCTTCTGTGTGTGCAATAGAGATATAGGGAGCAGGATCTCCTCTTCTGTGTGTGCTATAGAGATATAGGGGAGCAGGATCTCCTCTTCTGTGCGTGCTATAGATATATAAGGGAGCAGGATCTCCTCTTCTGTGTGTGCTATAGAGATATAGGGGAACAGGATCTCCTCTTCTGTGTGTGCTATAGAAATATAGGGGAGCAGGATCCCCTCTTCTGTGTGTGCTATAGAGATATAGGGGAGCAGGATCTCCTCTTCTGTGTGTGCTATAGAGATATAGGGGAGCAGGATCTCCTCTTCTGTGTGTGCTATAGAGATATAGAGGAGCTGGATTTGCTCTTCTGTGTGTTATATTGAGGGGCATGATCTCCTCTTCTGTGTGTTATATGGAGGTGCAGGATCTCCTCTTCTGTGTGTGCTATAGAGATATAGGGGAGCAGGATCTCCTCTTCTGTGTGTGCTATAGAGATATAGGGGAGCAGGATTTCCTCTTCTGTGTGTGCTATAGAGATATAGGGGAGCAGGATCTCCTCTTCTGTGTGTGCTATAGAGATATAGGGGGCAGGATCTTCTCTTCTGTATGTGCTATAGAGATATAGGGAGCAGGATCTCCTCTTCTGTGTGTGCTATAGAAATATAGGGGAGCAGGATCTCCTCTTCTGTGTGTGTCATAGAGATATATGGGAGCAGGATCTCCTCTTCTGTGCGTGCTATAGAGATATAAGGAAGCAGGATCCCCTCTTCTGTGTGTGCTATAGAGATATAAGGGAGCAGGATCTCCTCTTCTGTGTGTGCTATAGAGATATAGGGGAGCAGGATCTCCTCTTCTGTGTGTGCTATAGAGATATAGGGGAGCAGGATATCCTCTTCTGTGTGTGCTATAGAGATATAGGGGAGCAGGATCTCCTCTTCTGTGTGTACTATAGAGATATAGGGGAGCAGGATCTCCTCTTCTGTGTGTGATATAGAGATATAGGGGAGCAGGATCTCCTCTTCTGTGTGTGCTATAGAGATATAGGGGAGCAGGATCTCCTCTTCTGTGTGTGCTATAGAGATATAGGGGAGCAGGATCTCCTCTTCTGTGTGTGCTATAGAGATATAGGGGAGCAGGATCTCCTCTTCTGTGTGTGCTATAGAAATATAGGGGAGCAAGATCTCCTCTTCTGTGTGTGCTATAGAGATATAGGGGAGCAGGATCCCCTCTTTTGTGTGTGCTATAGAGATGTAGGGAGCAGGATCTCCTCTTCTGTCTGTGCTATAGAAATATAGGGGAGCAGGATCTCTTCTTCTGTGTGTGTTATAGAGAGATATGGGAGCAGGATCTCCTCTTCTGTGCGTGCTATAGAGATATAAGGGAGCAGGATCTCCTCTTCTGTGTGTACTATAGAGATATAGGGGAGCAGGATCTCCTCTTCTGTGTGTGCTATAGAGATATAGGGGAGCAGGATCTCCTCTTCTGTGTGTGCTATAGAGATATAGGGGAGCAGGATCTCCTCTTCTGTGTGTGATATAGAGATATAGGGGAGCAGGATCTCCTCTTCTGTGTGTGCTATAGAGATATAGGGGAGCAGGATCTCCTCTTCTGTGTGTGCTATAGAGATATAGGGGTGCAGGATCTCCTCTTCTGTGTATGTGCTATAGAGATATAGGGGAGCAGGATCTCCTCTTCTGTGTGCACTATAGAGATATAGGGGAGCAGGATCTCCTCTTCTGTGTGTGCTATAGAGATATAGAGGAACAGGATCTCCTCTTCTGTGTGTGCTATAGAGATATAGGGGAGCAGGATCCCCTCTTCTGTGTGTGCTATAGAGATATAGGGGAGCAGGATCTCCTCTTCTGTGTGCGCTATAGAGATATAGGGGAACAGGATCTCCTCTTCTGTCTGTGCTATAGAAATATAGGGGAACAGGATCTCCTCTTCTGTGTGTGCTATAGAGATATAGGGGAGCAGGATCCCCTCTTCTGTGTGTGCTATAGAGATATAGGGGAGCAGGATCCCCTCTTCTGTGTGTGCTATAGAGATATAGGGGAGCAGGATCCCCTTTTCTGTGTGTGCTATAGAGATATAGGGGAGCAGGATCTCCTCTTCTGTGTGTGCTATAGAGATATAGGGGAGCAGGATCCCCTCTTCTGTGTGTGCTATAGAGATATAGGGGAGCAGGATCCCCTCTTCTGTGTTCTGCCCACCGTGTACACCTGACAGCTTATTCTGAAAGTTACTTGAAAGTGCATGTACACTTTAAGGCTGGGTTCACACTACGTATATTTCAGTCAGTATTGTGGTCCTCATATTGCAACCAAAACCAGGAGTGGATTAAAAACACAGAAAGGCTCAGTTCACACAATGTTGAAATTGAGTGGATGGCCGCCATATAACAGTAAATAACGGCCATTATTTCAATATAACAGCCGTTGTTTTAAAATAACAGCAAATATTTGCCATTAAATGGCGGCCGTCCACTCAATTTCATCATTGTGTGAACAGAGCCTTTCTGTGTTTTTAATCCACTCCTGGTTTTGGTTGCAATATGAGGACCACAATACTGACTGAAATATACGTAGTGTGAAACCAGCCTAAGGCCGGGTTCACACTATGTAAAAAACACGGCCGTATTTCATAACAATTTGCGCAAACACGGCCGTTGTTATAAAATACAGTCACGTTTTTTTTACGTAGTGTGAACATAGCCTAAAGGGGTAAACTCACTTTAGAATGTTATCCCCTGTCCATAACTAGAGGATTGTTGCGGGGCAGACTCCATTCACACTTTACGGGACTTGACCATTGCCCCATAGGACAGGAGGTGGATGTTATACTAACTCAGACTCCAAAAGGTAATGCAGCTCACCTGGAGTCACAGATCATAGCTGTGTCCTGGTAAAGAAGTGCTAAAAAGCAGAGAAGGAACTCCAGGTAAGTCATGTGGACCCCCAGCTGTGCAGCCACTATAGGAGCTGTTACTATGCAAAATACAGAAGCTGAGAGCAGTAAAGGTGTCAGGGATCATAGAGCAGGGATCATAGAGCCGCCCTGTGACCGGAGACCAGCAACGCTGCAAGGAGCAAAGTGCAGATGTGCAATGTTATAACAAGTGCGAAGGGATTTCATCATATATGGGTGTAATATGGATGTAAGTGCTGCATGATATATGAGAGCCACACATTGGGAACACTCTTCTACTTCTGAAAGGAGAGGAAATGGCGAATAAGGGAACATGTGGTAATTCTGGAAGGTGCTAATGTTGGAGTTATACCTGAGCCCATAGACATGCAGTTATACCTGTGCTCAGGGATGCAGCTATATGGGGTGCAGTTATATTTGGGCTCAGAGGTGGCTAAAGGGGGTAAAGAGCTGGCAATCATGTCTGGCCAAGAAGTACATAGGGTGCTGACTGGGAATAGGTGTGATAACATAGAAGGTGCAAAACTGGCAATTATATCTTGGCCAGGAGTGTAGTTATAGGGGTGTACATCTTACAATCGTAAGTAGACTTAATCATACCTGGATCAGGGGTATAACTATAGGGGGTGCAGAGCCAATAATCATACCTGGATCAGGGGTATAACTATAGGGGTGCAGAGCTAATAATCATACCTGGATCAGGGGTATAACTATACGGGGTGCAGAGCCAATAATCATACCTGGATCAGGGGTATAACTATAGGGGTGCAGAGCTAATAATCATACCTGGATCAGGGGTATAACTATAGGGGGTGCAGAGCCAATAATCGTACCTGGATCAGGGGTATAACTATAGGGGTGCAGAGCCAATAATCATACCTGGATCAGGGGTATAACTATAAGGGGTGCAGAGCCAATAATCGTACCTGGATCAGGGGTATAACTATAGGGGTGCAGAGCCAATAATCATACCTGGATCAGGGGTATAACTATAGGGGTGCAGAGCCAATAATCTTACCTGGATCAGGGGTATAACTATAGGGGTGCAGAGCCAATAATCATACCTGGATCAGGGGTATAACTATAGGGGTGCAGAGCCAATAATCATACCTGGATCAGGGGTATAACTATAGGGGTGCAGAGCCAATAATCATACCTGGATCAGGGGTATAACTATAGGGGGCGCAGAGCCAATAATCATACCTGGATCAGGGGTATAACTATAGGGGGTGCAGAGCCAATAATCATACCTGGATCAGGGGTATAACTATAGGGGTGCAGAGCCAATAATCATACCTGGATCAGGGGTATAACTATAAGGGGTGCAGAGCCAATAATCATACCTGGATCAGGGGTATAACTATAGGGGGTGCAGAGCTAATAATCATACCTGGATCAGGGGTATAACTATAGGGGTGCAGAGCCAATAATCATACCTGGATCAGGGGTATAACTATAGGGGTGCAGAGCCAATAATCATACCTGGATCAGGGGTATAACTATAAGGGGTGCAGAGCCAATAATCGTACCTGGATCAGGGGTATAACTATAGGGGGTGCAGAGCCAATAATCATACCTGGATCAGGGGTATAACTATAGGGGTGCAGAGCCAATAATCTTACCTGGATCAGGGGTATAACTATAGGGGTGCAGAGCCAATAATCATACCTGGATCAGGGGTATAACTATAAGGGGTGCAGAGCCAATAATCGTACCTGGATCAGGGGTATAACTATAGGGGTGCAGAGCCAATAATCATACCTGGATCAGGGGTATAACTATAGGGGTGCAGAGCCAATAATCTTACCTGGATCAGGGGTATAACTATAGGGGTGCAGAGCCAATAATCATACCTGGATCAGGGGTATAACTATAGGGGTGCAGAGCCAATAATCATACCTGGATCAGGGGTATAACTATAGGGGGCGCAGAGCCAATAATCATACCTGGATCAGGGGTATAACTATAGGGGGTGCAGAGCCAATAATCATACCTGGATCAGGGGTATAACTATAGAGGTGCAGAGCCAATAATCATACCTGGATCAGGGGTATAACTATAAGGGGTGCAGAGCCAATAATCATACCTGGATCAGGGGTATAACTATAGGGGGTGCAGAGCTAATAATCATACCTGGATCAGGGGTATAACTATAGGGGTGCAGAGCCAATAATCATACCTGGATCAGGGGTATAACTATAGGGGTGCAGAGCCAATAATCATACCTGGATCAGGGGTATAACTATAGGGGGTGCAGAGCCAATAATCACACCTGGAACAGGGGTATAACTATAGGGGGTGCAGAGCCAATAATCACACCTGGATCAGGGGTATAACTATAAGGGGTGCAGAGCCAATAATCGTACCTGGATCAGGGGTATAACTATAGGGGTGCAGAGCCAATAATCATACCTGGATCAGGGGTATAACTATAGGGGTGCAGAGCCAATAATCTTACCTGGATCAGGGGTATAACTATAGGGGTGCAGAGCCAATAATCATACCTGGATCAGGGGTATAACTATAGGGGTGCAGAGCCAATAATCATACCTGGATCAGGGGTATAACTATAGGGGGCGCAGAGCTAATAATCATACCTGGATCAGGGGTATAACTATAGGGGGTGCAGAGCCAATAATCATACCTGGATCAGGGGTATAACTATAGAGGTGCAGAGCCAATAATCATACCTGGATCAGGGGTATAACTATAAGGGGTGCAGAGCCAATAATCATACCTGGATCAGGGGTATAACTATAGGGGGTGCAGAGCTAATAATCATACCTGGATCAGGGGTATAACTATAGGGGTGCAGAGCCAATAATCATACCTGGATCAGGGGTATAACTATAGGGGTGCAGAGCCAATAATCATACCTGGATCAGGGGTATAACTATAGGGGGTGCAGAGCCAATAATCACACCTGGAACAGGGGTATAACTATAGGGGGTGCAGAGCCAATAATCACACCTGGATCAGGGCTATAACTATAGGGGGTGCAGAGCCAATAATCACACCTGGATCAGGGCTATAACTATAGGGGGTGCAGAGCCAATAATCATACCTGGATCAGGGGTATAACTATAGGGGGTGCAGAGCCAATAATCATACCTGGATCAGGGGTATAACTATAGGGGGTGCAGAGCTAATAATCATACCTGGATCAGTGGTATAACTATAGGGGGTGCAGAGCCAATAATCATACCTGGATCAGGGGTATAACTATAGGGGTGCAGAGCCAATAATCATACCTGGAACAGGGGTATAACTATAGGGGGTGCAGAGCCAATAATCACACCTGGATCAGGGGTATAACTATAGGGGGTGCAGAACCAATAATCATACCTGGATCAGGGGTATAACTATAGAGGTGCAGAGCCAATAATCATACCTGGATCAGGGGTATAACTATAAGGGGTGCAGAGCCAATAATCATACCTGGATCAGGGGTATAACTATAGGGGGTGCAGAGCTAATAATCATACCTGGATCAGGGGTATAACTATAGGGGGTGCAGAGCTAATAATCATACCTGGATCAGGGGTATAACTATAGGGGTGCAGAGCCAATAATCATACCTGGATCAGGGGTATAACTATAGGGGTGCAGAGCCAATAATCATACCTGGATCAGGGGTATAACTATAGGGGGTGCAGAGCCAATAATCACACCTGGAACAGGGGTATAACTATAGGGGTGCAGAGCCAATAATCACACCTGGATCAGGGCTATAACTATAGGGGGTGCAGAGCCAATAATCATACCTGGATCAGGGGTATAACTATAGGGGGTGCAGAGCCAATAATCATACCTGGATCAGGGGTATAACTATAGGGGGTGCAGAGCCAATAATCACACCTGGATCAGGGCTATAACTATAGGGGGTGCAGAGCCAATAATCATACCTGGATCAGGGGTATAACTATAGGGGGTGCAGAGCCAATAATCATACCTGGATCAGGGGTATAACTATAGGGGGTGCAGAGCCAATAATCATACCTGGATCAGGGGTATAACTATAGGGGTGCAGAGCCAATAATCATACCTGGATCAGGGGTATAACTATAGGGGTGCAGAGCCAATAATCATACCTGGATCAGTGGTATAACTATAGGGGGTGCTTAAAGAGGTATTCCACCTAAGAGCTAAGAAATGAAATGCTCCCAAACCTAGCTGGTCCTCTTGAGTATTTTGAGCCATCTCCTGTCTTTCTAGCTTTTGTAGAGAAAGAGAGATGAAATAACTGTGTTGCCTTTTCTCTATACTGCTCAGGAGGCTGTCACTGTTCTGTTGTTTCCCCGCATCTTGGCCAGTTGGTCACTGACTGGTGTGATGTCTGTGGTGGGCGGGGTTGCTGAGGTATTACAGCTTGTTAGGGAACAAAGAGACAGAGATCATGTGACTTTGGTCTCAGAAGGGAGGGGGGGGGGGACAGAGAAGCCGAGACAGAGTGGACCAGGAAATAAGAATTTTCACCAATCAGTCTAAAACTTCTGAGAGAGGAGCTCCCTATCTACTTCTATAGACCAAGGACTTATCCGCCCATCAGACTGGAGCTCTAGGCGGTATTTGTATTTTCTTACCGGCTCTGGGGTCGGGCTTTGATATTTTAAAATGTTTTGCTCCAGCTTCTCTGTTTACCGTTATGACCTGTTATTCTGATGCATTAAATTCCAATAAAATTTTATTTAAAAAAAAATAAAAGACAATTCCTGGTGTTGTTTCCTGTTGATCCAGAAGAAAGTAAGAAATTCCAACTTGTATCCATCGCTTCACAGGTGGTAAACACTGATGGCCAGGCCAGGCCAAAAAGCATCTACATACCAAATTGTAAAAAGCTATGGTACATGGTACGTTATTTTCATTTTTTTTTTTACTTATTTTGGGCGGAGCTTGTCTGTCACATGACCCAAAGTACTTCTGAGTGGGTTACAGAAAAAAACGACCTTAGCTTAACTGGCTGCTGCCCGTTATTGTTTGTCTGGGCACCAAGGGGCCGAAAGAAGCAAAACCACTATTCACTATACTGTTTGATACACAAGCTCTGCAGGTGATTACAATACAGTTACATCCAGTGACACAGGGGACATCTTCCCTAATGAGGCTCGTCTTCTTTTCTTTTTTTCTATACTGTTTGATACACAGCCTCTGCAGGTGATTACAATGCAGTTACATCCAGTGACACAGGGGATATCTTCCCTAATGAGGCTCGTCTTCTTTTCTTTCCTTTTTGTCTATACTGTTTGATACACAGGCTCTGCAGGTGATTACAATGCAGTTACATCCAGTGACACAGGGGATATCTTCCCTAATGAGGCTCGTCTTCTTTTCCTGAGTTTGATTTCCAGACAATTGTCTTCCACACTTTACAAGTGCCCCCTAAGTATAACTATATAGTGGGTGCACAGCCAACAATCACAGCTGGATCAGGGGTATAACTATAGCGGTGCACTTTTTTCTTAAGCCAACAGGAAATGAAAAAGAACTTCCTGGCTCCTCGCTCTCTCCCGAGACAACGCATCATCCTCTGATGTCATAGAAGGCTTGGTTATATCTTGTCTATGAGCTCTAGCCCCACCCCCTTAGTGATGTCACCATCTCTGACCAGCCCTTCCAGCCTACATCCCCATCTCCCTGTCATATTTGTGTATATATATATACATATATATTTTTTTTTTTTTTTTATTTTATTTTATTTTTTTTTTGTTGGAACATTTAGGGAGAGTGTGGTGATATTACATTGGGATGAATGATGTTACAGACAGAGCAGACAGGGAATAATTACAGCAGGTGCTGCAACCTTATTGATGCAATAGGTCTGCAGTAAAAGGAGATGTTCTGCTCCAGCTTTGGGCGGGAAACTGGTGGGAGTGCTGTGGGAGGGGAGTGGGCTGGGTGGGAGGACTTTGATGAAGAGCTGAGGGAAAGCAATGCATTCTGGGACTTGTAGTACTGAGCAAATGGTCAACCAGGAAGTACAGCACAAAGACCCCAAAACAAATGCATTATTTGTGATTATAGAACTGGGGCAGACAGGTAAGCAATGCTTCTGCGGCAGGTTTATTTTTTTACCCAATGTCGGAGTGCCCCTTTAAAAGTAGGGAAATAAATAGTGTCTTGAAGCCTATAACAGGCAATATCGTAAAGGGGTTATCCAGTGCTACAAAAACATGGCCACTTTCCCCCTACTGTTGTCTCCAGTTTGGGTGGGGTTTTGAATCTCAGTTCCATTGAAGTAAATGGAGCTTAATTGCAAACCGCACCTGAACTGGAGACAACAGTAGGGGGAAAAGTGGCCATGTTTTTGTAGCGCTGGATAACCCCTTTAAAGGGGTTATCCAGTGCTACAAAAACATGGCCACTTTCTTCCAGCTTGGGCAGGGTTTTGCTGCTCAGTTCCATTGAAGTGGATGGAGCTTAATTGCAATCTGCACCTGAACTGGAGACAAGAGTGGGGCTGTCTCTGAAAGAAAGTGGCCATGTTTTTGTAGCGCTGAATAACCCTTTTAAGGGGTTAAGTGAGAAAAGTCTCAAAGATCCAGTGATGGTACAAAGTACGACTCCACCATGCTGACTCCAGTGCTCTCCGTTATCAGGATATAAACGCTTTGTCACCTGTAGTAACATGAACAGAGTATATACAGCAGGTACATGTATATAGAATATACCCAAACAACACATCAAATAATAATAATAATAATAATAAGTGTAAAGTATAAGACAAAGCCCTAAGACTGCGGAGTGCTGCTTCAGGTTTAATAGTTAACTCTAATCTCCCATGACTTCCTTTCATTCACCGTGAACGCCGTCTTTGTGTCCGTGCCAAATTGGCCGCCATGTTTTAGGCTACTTAGATTTTCTAATCCGGTGATTTATGTATTAATCCTGTTTCTCTGAATAAGCTTTACGTTGGGATTCATTCCTCCTGATACAGGAAGTTACAGATAAGAGTGAAGCTGCAGCCCGGTCACCGCCTCTGCTGTCTGTCTGCCCCATCAATGCAGTCTTGTGCCAAGGAGAAAGTAAGGGGTTGCATTAATACAAGCCTCCTCCTAAATACTGTATTTTGCTTTTATTCAAAAATCTCCAGTCTTCCAATACTTACCAGCTGCTGTACGTCCTGCAGGAAGTGGTGTATTCTCTCCAGTCTGACACAGCGCTCTCTGCTGCCACCTCTGTCCATAGCAGGAGAGGTATTCTATGGGGATTTGCTGCTGCTCTGGACAGTTCCTGACATGGACAGAGGTGGCAGCAGAGAGTGCCGTGTCAGACTGAAAAGAATACACCACTTCCTGCAGGACATACAGCAGCTGATAAATATTGAAAGACTGTGGATTTAAGTAACTTAAAAATCTATATAACTTTGATTTAAAAGAAAAAAAATATTTAGCTGGAGTTGCCCTTTAAGTTCACTTTAGTTTCCCCGGTCGCTTTCAGGTCTCTTATCTGTTGCTTGAAAGAAAAAAAAATCATAAAACTTTGTTGCAAAACTACAATTCCCATGATGCCTGGAGAGCCAACCGCTGGAGGGCCACAGGTTCTCACAGATATGTGTCAAAATGACATGAAACCCGGGGCCCCATTCACTTCAATGGCCCCCGAGTGGTTCAGGTCACTGTGACAGGTCATAGTGGATAGAGTCACGTGACCTTGAGCGTGTCACAGAAATTCTAACATGGAACACTTTCTCCCTAGAAGCATCACGTGACTCCTTCGGCCTCACTGACTGCGGAGCGCTGCGTCCCCTTTGTTCGCACCGACAGCTCAGACAGTCTGGTGCCATCCGCTCCACCAATCAGCGCGCAGTCCATTCATGGTAACAAGACCCTTCCAGCCAATCAGCTACCTGCTCCTCTCAGCTCTTTTGTGAATGAAGTCGCCTGAGTGCGGGGGTGGAAGAGGCTGGGTTGCTAGGCGACGGGACCTTATCGGCCAATAGGAATCCCATGAAAGAACAGAACGGTTGAGAGAGTGACGGAGATAAAGAAGTCGGGATCCCCATGACAACAATCGTCCAATCAGACGACAGGAGTCCCATAAAAGGCGGGACTTGTTGATTGATTGGCGAATAAGCCAATAGAAATCAGTCATTTGCTGCCCAATGAGGACGATGTAATTCGTGACTCGGGCGGGACTAAGGTAACTGTCGTTAGAACTGGCCTATGGGCTGGCGAGTTGTAGGCGGAGGGGCGTGGCTTCAGGCTGACAGGAGCCTTGTTCTTTTACACACTGCGTGCTGTCGCGGCTCTTCCGGGTCTGTGTAGCCAGTAACGCGCAGTGCCGGGACATGGCCTCAGAGGCGCCGCTGGCCGGCCTGTTCTGGTATCTAGGTGTGCTAGCGGCCTCCTGGTGGGGGGTGAGGGCCGCATGGCGCTTGCTGAGTGCCGCTCGGGTCTGGGTGCTGGGGAGTGGAGCGCAGGTGGGCCCGAGGATCGGGAAATGGGCAGGTGAGTGAGGCCCGGGAGCCAGAGCCGCTTCATCGTCTACTGTCAATCACTGCGGAGACCACACACCGGGAGAACCGGGGGGGACAGAGGAAGAGAGAGGGGGAGGCTGGAGGACTGGACAGAGAGAGGGGGAGAGAGAGGCTGGAGAGAGAGAGAGAGAATGGAGAGAGAGGGGGAGGCTGGAGAGAGGGAGGCTAGAGAGAGAGGGGGAGGCTGGAGAGAGAGAGAGGGGGAGGCTGGAGAGAGAGAGAGGGGGAGGCTGGAGGACTGGACAGAGAGAGGGGGAGAGGGAGGCTAGAGAGAGAGAGAATGGAGAGAGAGGGGGAGGCTGGAGGGAGGGAGGCTGGAGAGAGAGAGGCTGGAGAGAGAGGGAGGGAGGGAGGCTGGAGAGAGGGAGGCTGGAGAGAGAGGGGGGATAGGGAGGCTGGAGAGAGAGGGGGAGAGGGAGGCTGGAGAGAGACGGGGAGGCTGGAGAGAGGGAGGCTGGAGAGAGGGGGAGGCTAGAGAGGGAGGCTGGAGAGAGAGGGAGGGAGGCTAGAGAGAGAGACTGGAGAGAGAGAGAGAGGGAGGACTGGAGAGAGAGGGAGGCTGGAGAGAGGGAGGCTGTAGGACTGGACAGAGAGGGGGAGGCTGGAGGGAGAGAGGGAGGCTTTAGAGAGAGGGAGGGAGGCTAGAGAGAGAGAGGGGGAGAGGGAGGCTGGAGAGAGAGAGGGAGGCTGGAGGACTGGACAGAGGGTGAGGCTGGAGAGAGGGGGAGAGGGAGGCGGGAGGGGGGGAGGCTAGAGAGAGAGGGAGGCTGGAGGACTGGACAGAGAGAGGGAGGCTGGAGAGAGGGGGAGAGGGAGGCTAGAGAGAGAGAGAGGCTGGAGAGAGAGAGAGGGAGGCTGGAGGAATGGACAGAGAGAGGGAGGCTGGAGAGAGAGAGTGAGGCTGAAGGACTGGACAGGGAGAGGGAGGCTAGAGAGAGAGGGAGGGGGGCTAGAGAGACTGGAGAGAGAGAGGGAGGGAGGCTGGAGAAAGAGAGGGAGGGAGGCTAGAGAGAGAGGGGGAAAGGGAGGCTGGAGGACTGGACAGAGAGGGTGAGGCTTTAGAGAGAGGGAGGCTGGAGAGAGGGGGAGAGGGAGGCTTGAGAAAGAGGGAGGCTTAGGGGGGAGGAAGGCTGGGGAGAGGGAGGGAGGCTGGAGGACTGGACAGAGAGAGGGAGGCTGGAGAGAGGGAGGGGGAGGGAGGCTAGAGAGAGGGAGGCTGGAGGACTGGACAGAGGGAGGGAGGCTGTAGAGAGAGGGAGGGAGGCTGTAGAGAGAGGGAGGGAGGCTGGAGAGAGGGAGGGAGGCTAGAGAGAGGGAGGGAGGCTAGAGAGAGGGGGGAGAGGGAGGCTGGAGAGAGAGAGGGAGGCTGGAGGACTGGACAGAGAGAGGGAGGCTGGAGGGGGAGGCTGGAGAGAGAGAGAGGGAGGCTGTAGGACTGGACAGGGAGAGGGAGGCTTGAGAGAGAGGGAGGGAGGCTTGAGAGAGAGGGAGGGAGGCTTGAGAGAGAGGGAGGGAGGCTGGAGGACTGGACAGAGAGAGGGAGGCTGGAGAGAGAGGAAGGGGGAGGGAGGCTAGAGAGAGGGAGGGGGAGGGAGGCTAGAGAGAGGGAGGGAGGCTAGAGAGAGGGAGGGGGAGGGAGGCTAGAGAGAGAGAGGGGGAGAGGGAGGCTTGAAAGAGAGGGAGGCTTGGGGAGAGGGAGGCTGGATGACTGAAGAGAGAAGCTGTAGAAAGAGAAGAAGGACTGGAGAGGAAGAGGCTGAAGGATAGGGCAGAGAGGGAAGCTGGAGGATAGGGCAGAGAGGGAAGCTGGAGGATAGGGCAGAGAGGGAGGCTAGAGGAGAGAAGGGAGGGCTGGAGACGGAGAGGCTGGAGGATAGGACAGAGAGAGAGGGAGACTGGAGGATAGGACAGAGAGAGAGAGAGAGAGAGAGGGAGGCTGGAGGACAGTACATACAGGGAAGCTGGAGGACAGGAGAGGGAGAAACTCCAGAGAGAGAAGGGGGGGGGGGGACTGGAGAGGGAGAAGCTGGAGGATGGGACAGAGAGAGGGAGGCTGGAGGACAAGAGGGAGAGGGGCTGGATAGAGAGTGAGGCTGAAGGACAGTACAGAGAGAGAGAGAGGGAAGCTGGGGGAGAGGTTGGAGGACTGGAGAAAGAGAGAGGGAGACTGTAGGGAGGGACAGAAAAGGCAGAGGTAGGATGGAGGTCTGGAGAGAGAGGCTAAGGATGGGAGACTGTAGAAGCTGAGACTGAAGAGAGAAAGGGAGGTTGAGGACTAGAGTGAGGCTGAGGTAAGCAGTGGGAGACTGGAGGACTAGAAAGAGGAGGAAGACTGGGGAAGGAGAGACTAGGACATGGAAGACAGGAGCTGGAGGGAGAAAGAGAGAAGAGGCTGAGGACTGGGGGGGGGAGTCACATAAAGTATATACAGTATATAGCACAATATCACATTGTGAATATCTTTACATAAGTAACACTTGGAATATACCTATAACTGTCATGTGGATCAGGAGGTGTTATATAGTGATCCCTATGGTATTATATTGTATTATATAGTGATCCCTATGGTATTATACTGTATTATATAGTGATCCCTATGGTATTATATCCAGGATTATATAGTGATCCCTATGGTATTATATCCAGGATTATATAGTGATCCCTATGGTATTATATCCAGTATTATATAGTGATCCCTATGGTATTATATCCAGTATTATATAGTGATCCCTATGGTATTATACAGTATTATATGGTGATCCCTATGGTATCCCTATGGTATTATATCCAGTATTATATAGTCATCCCTATGATATTATATACAGTATTATACAGTGATCCCTATGGTATTATATAGTATTATATAGTGATCCCTATAGTATTATACAGTATGATATAGTGATCCCTATAGTATTATACAGTATGATATAGTGATCCCTATGGTATTATATCCAGTATTATATGGTGATCCCTATGGTATTATATCCAGTATGATATAGTGATCCCTATGGTATTATATCCAGTATGATATAGTGATCCCTATGGTATTATATCCAGTATTATATAGTCATCCCTATGATATTATATACAGTATTATACAGTGATCCCTATGGTATTATATAGTATTATATAGTGATCCCTATAGTATTATACAGTATGATATAGTGATCCCTATAGTATTATACAGTATGATATAGTGATCCCTATGGTATTATATCCAGTATTATATGGTGATCCCTATGGTATTATATCCAGTATGATATAGTGATCCCTATGGTATTATATCCAGTATGATATAGTGATCACTATGGTATTATATCCAGTATGATATAGTGATCCCTATGGTATTATATCCAGTATTATATAGTGATCCCTATGGTATTATACAGTATTATATAGTGATCCCTATGGTATTATATCCAGTATTATATAGTGATCCCTATGGTATTATACAGTGATCCCTATAAGCATATGTCCCTGGATTGTTATATAATGTATCTGTGGCCTTGCAGTAGGTGTGGCTAGGACGGTCCCCTGTGACCCCCGTTACATATTGCTGGTTACTGGGGGCTGCTACTCTCTATGGGGTCTTCCGGCTATAGAGGTAACATAGAGGTCCACACTGATACATTGTAACAGCACCACAGTTCTGGGAAGGTTCTGAGAGGATTGTACTGCAGATAGATATACAATGTAACAGGATGCAACAAAGGAGAGGGGACCCCTGCCTGAGTATAAGGGAGATCCATGGAAAAGGAGGACCCCTAAACTGCAGTATAACCCCCTCATTACTGTATACTGTGAGGACTGAAGGACCTGTATATACTGTAGCTGCTGACACAACCCTCAGTGCTTGTTCCAGTGTGAAGTCAATAACCCGACGTGCAGGCTCAACCCTGACACCTAATGGCCGTATTGTGAACAACACCCAGAGTGATGTCAAACATTGGGGTTCCCATCTACAGATACCAGTTTAGAGGGGTTGTCCATTGAGCACAATATATGAACTATCCTCAGGATATCTTACTTATATCTTGAACTGACTAGGAGACTCCCTCCAGTAGAGAACATTCCTTCATTCTCTGCAGGATAGCCTAGAGAGATAGCTGAGCACAGTGCTGTCCAGCCAGCACCTCCCATAGGAAATGAATGGAGCAGCACGTTATCCCAACCAATCCTGATTCACAGCTACAACCTCATCACTGGTTTTCCCTGCCAGTCCATCCACTATGTAGGGACCTACAGCTGCTCCTGGTCATCTGAAGGGGGATTCTGGTGAATATATATATATATATATATATATATATATATATATATATATATATATATATATATAATATATTAGTATTGTTTTTTTTACATTTCTTACATTTTCCCATTGAGTGGCTCCAGTAATGGTTTACACGACCTGTCTGCTGCTACCTATGGCTGTGTCAGGAACTAGTGACACAGACAGCCCACCCACCCAAGTGTAATGTCTATTCTAATGGTAATATTTGTTATATAGACATCAGGGGAGGCTGCAGCACTGGTGACACAGACAGCTTCCCCCAGTGTAATGTCTATTCTAATAGTAATAAGTATTATACAGACATCAAGGGAGGCTGCAGCACAATTTCTGGCCTTATGTAACGTGTATATAAAATTTTCCACCAGTTTTTCCCTTCTCTATATCTGTAGCACACACAGAAGAGGAGATCCTGCTCCCCTATATCTCTATAGCACACACAGAAGAGGAGATCCTGCTCCACTATATCTCTATAGCACACACAGAAGAGGAGATCCAGCTCCCCTGTATCTCTATAGCACACACAGAAGAGGAGATCCTGCTCCCCTATATCTCTATAGCACACACAGAAGAGGAGATCCTGCTCCCCTATATCTCTATAGCACACACAGAAGAGGGGATCCTGCTCCCCTATATCTCTATAGCACACACAGAAGAGGGGATCCTGCTCCCCTATATCTCTATAGCACACACAGAAGAGGAGATCCTGCCCCTATATCTATAGCACACACATAAGAGGAGATCCTGCTCCCCTATATGTCTATAACACACACACACATAAGCAGCAGCAGCACTGAGGACATTATAGAGTGATGTAAGCTGTGAGTCTGGCCCAGGGGTGATATATAACCCATATACCGGAGCTTTCGGCAGCTTCTTTGTGCCTCTTGTCTCTTTCACTTTGTGTCTATCTCCCTTCCCCTCTACCGTCTCTATATACTTCTATGGGCAGCTGTAAGGGGCCTCTCTGTGTATAGTATATTACAGGTCTCCTTGTATTTGCTTGTACTATGCACAGTGTGTGGCAAGTGCTGTAGCTGTATAACCCAATAATACATGAACCCACCTACTCCGCTCACATGTACAGATGCCTCTATGTATGGACGTCCATTGAGAATGAATGGAGCCGTGGCCTTAGAGTCCTGCTGCCCGTCCCCTTACTGCTACGTACAGGATTGGTAGAGCTAAAATACACCTATATACAGCAGGGTAGTAAAGGATTTGATTTGCTGCCGATTTTGTAGATAATTATTCTGCATTTTATTACGTGAAATAAGGATTGGATATAATAGGAGAAGAGAAGTTTCTATTTTGCGCAGAAACCTTTGTTTGCAGTTACAGAGGTCGGACATTTCCTGGAGGTCCTGACCAGGTTTGCAGACCCTGCAGCAGGGATTGTGTCCCCCTCCTCCATACACATCTTCTCCACAGCTTTCTGGGTTGTTGCTGATGGACAACAGATTTTCAGCCTCCAAAGATTTTCTATTACCAAGCTGCTCCTTAGATGTCCCGGCTGTGTGTTTCCTCCTTAGATGTCCCGGCTCTAGGTTTCCTCCTTAGTTGTCCCGGCTGTGTGTTTCTTCCTTAGGTGTCCCGGCTGTGTGTTTCCTCCTTAGGTGTCCCGGCTGTGTGTTTCCTCCTTAGTTGTCCCGGCTGTGGGTCTCCTCCTTAGTTGTCCCAGCTGTGGGTTTCCTCCTTAGTTGTCCCGGCTGTGGGTTTCCTCCTTAGTTGTCCCGGCTGTGTGTTTCCTCCTTAGTTGTCCCGGCTGTGTGTTTCCTCCTTAGTTGTCCCGGCTGTGGGTCTCCTCCTTAGTTGTCCCGGCTGTGTGTCTCCTCCTTACTTGTCCCGGCTGTGGGTTTTCCTCCTTAGTTGTCCCGGCTGTGTGTTTCCTCCTTAGTTGTCCCGGCTGTGGGTCTCCTCCTTAGTTGTCCCGGCTGTGGGTTTCCTCCTTAGTTGTCCCGGCTGTGTGTTTCCTCCTTAGTTGTCCCGGCTGTGGGTTTCCTCCTTAGTTGTCCCGGCTGTGTGTTTCCTCCTTAGTTGTCCCGGCTGTGGGTCTCCTCCTTAGTTGTCCCGGCTGTGTGTTTCCTCCTTAGTTGTCCCAGCTGTGTGTTTCCTCCTGAGTTGTCCCGGCTGTGTGTTTCCTCCTTAGTTGTCCCGGCTGTGTGTTTCCTCCTTAGTTGTCCCGGCTGTGTGTTTCCTCCTTAGTTGTCCCGGCTGTGTGTTTCCTCCTTAGTTTTCCCGGCTGTGTGTTTCCTCCTTAGTTGTCCCGGCTGTGTGTTTCCTCCTTAGTTGTCCCGGCTGTGTGTTTCCTCCTTAGTTGTCCCGGCTGTGTGTTTCCTCCTTAGTTGTCCCGGCTGTGTGTTTCCTCCTTAGTTGTCCCGGCTGTGGGTCTCCTCCTTAGTTGTCCCGGCTGTGTGTCTCCTCCTTACTTGTCCCGGTTGTGGGTTTTCCTCCTTAGTTGTCCCGGCTGTGGGTCTCCTCCTTAGTTGTCCCGGCTGTGTGTTTCCTCCTTACTTGTCCCGGCTGTGGGTTTTCCTCCTTAGTTGTCCCGGCTGTGTGTCTCCTCCTTAGTTGTCTCGGCTGTGTGTTTCCTCCTTAGTTGTCCCGGCTGTGTCTCCTCCTTAGTTTTCCCGGCTGTGTCTCCTCCTTAGTTGTCCCGGTGGTGGGTTTCCTCCTTAGTTGTCCCGGCTGTGTGTTTCCTCCTTAGTTGTCCCGGCTGTGTCTCCTCCTTAGTTTTCCCGGCTGTGTCTCCTCCTTAGTTGTCCCGGTGGTGGGTTTCCTCCTTAGTTGTCCCGGCTGTGTGTTTCCTCCTTAGTTGTCCCGGCTGTGGGTTTTGGGTCATTGTCAGGCTTGAAGTCTCGCCCACCACCCATCTTCCTTGCTCTTACTAAAGGAAGCAGGTTGTTGGCCTAAGCCTGGGTTCACAATACGTTTTCCTGTCCGTTCATCGTATTCGTTTTTTTTTGTTACTTTTAACAGACAGAATAACATAGTCAACACTATTTTTGTGTAAGTTAAAAAAAAACACATCCGTTTCAATCCGTGTTTTTTTTTTTTTTTTTTTTTTTTTTAATAATGGAAAAACAGATCCAAATGGCTGGCATACAATTGCGTCCGTTTTTTACATAAAATGTATATGTTAAACTGATAGGTAAAACGTAGTGTGGACCCAGCTTTAAAGGGAACCTGTCACCCCCCGTGCCGGGGTGACAGGCTCCCGACCCCCGCTACAGCTTCCTATACTCACCTGATCCCGCCGGGTCCCGCTTCTGGATCCGGTCGGGTCACGGAGATCTTCTGGATCCGGTCGGGTCACGGAGAGAATGACGGAGAGTCCAGTGCTCCAGGGCTCCAGTCCAGGGCTGCAGCGGCTGAGATCTCCGTGACCCGACCGGATCCAGAAGCGGGATCAGGTGAGTATAGGGGGCTGTAGCGGGGGGGTCGGGAGCCTGTCACCCCGGCACGGGGGTGACAGGTTCCCTTTAATCTCGTGATACCTGCTTCCATCCACCCACCCTTGTATACAGTGCAGCCATCCTGGCCCCTTTGCAGAAAAGCCCCCCCTCCAAAGTACGATGTTTCCCCCTCTCATGCTTCACGGTTAGGACGATGTTCTTGGGGTTGTTCTCATCCTCCTTCTTCATTCAATTGGGCCTGGACATGTGCTGGTGGGAGCAGGAGACCTTGCTGCCCTGCATGATGGTGTAGTGTGTTACTAGGGGCAATCTGTAATACTGTGGTCCCAGCTCTCCTCAGGTGATTGACCAGGTCCGCCCGTGTAGTAGTTGGCTGATTCCTCAGAAGCATTCTTACCCCTCGAGATGAGATCCTACCTGGAGCCCTAGACAGAGGAAGACTTACAGTCCTCTTGTGTACGCTTAATTTTCTAATAATTGCGCCAACAGTTGCTGCTTGCCTATTGTCCTGTAGCCCATCCCAACCTTGTGCGGGTCTACAATTTTGTCCCTGGTGTCCTTAGACAGCTCTTTGGTCTTGGCCATGGTGGAAAGGTTGGAGTGTGTGGACAGGTGTTTTCTATACAAGAAACAGGTGCAATAATCCAGGTACTGAGTACAGATCTATCTGTTGCTGCGTTTACACGGAACGATTATCGTTTTTTGCATAAACGATCACATTTGAGCGATAATGGTACCGTGTAAACACAGAAACGATCAAACAATGAGCAAGAAATCGTTAATTTTTATCTTTCAACATATCGATGAAAATTCGCAGATCGCTTCGTTTAAACAGTCTTTCACCGATTTACCCTATGTAAAAGATGCGCTTAAACGATCTTAAAAACGATCGCAATAAACGATTTCGAATTTTTCTAATGATTCATTCGTCTAAACGCTGATCGTTTTGTTGCTTTAAAATCGTTAAACGATCAATTGGGCGAATTATCGCTCCGTGTAAACGTAGCATATCTCCTAATCTATCCATCTATCTATCTATCTATCTCTATCTATCTATCTATCTCCTGTCTATATCTATCTATCTCCTGTCTATATCTATCTATCTCCTGTCTATATCTATCTATCTCCTGTCTATATCTATCTATCTCCTGTCTATATCTATCTATCTCCTGTCTATATCTATCTATCTCCTGTCTATATCTATCTATCTCCTGTCTATATCTATCTCCTGTCTATCTATATCTATCTATGTGGATTTCTCAGACTTTTCAGTCACTGATGATATCACTTAGTACTCGGCTCTCTGGATACAGAGCTCTCTAGCACCATCTGCTGGCCAATGCATAGAATTGAAACTCTTCATTGTGCACTCTGATCGGCCATAACATTAAAACCACCACATAATCCACGTTGTTCACGTCACCTATCTGATGGCGCCTTGTCAAGGATGGTGGTGGTGGTGGGGGGTGTATATTAGGCAGTAAATAACCAGTCAGGAGAAACGGATCTGAGCGATTGTGATAAAGGGACAAGTCGTGATGTGTAGTTAATGGCGGTCGGAGCATCTCCATTCATAGTATTAAAGGGTTTCTAGGATGTTGTCATCGATACCTTGGTCTAAGGGTACTATTACACAAAGTGATTTTTCAACGATAAACGATCTTTAGCGACCTGAAATCGTTCGCCCAGTTACACGGAACAATGATCGTCACTTATGATCGTTCTTGCGGTCGTCTTGTCTTTGCTACTGCGAACGACCAAACGACGTTTTATTCCATACGAACGATTTGTGTATGATCAACGATTACTAAGCGATTATCGTTCAAATCCAAACGATGTAACGATTTTCCAAACGATAATCGCCCCATGTAATAAGGCCCTAAGTCCAGTCCCACTTAAGAACTGCTGTAAAGCAAACTGCTGTAAACACTATTGCTGGTCTGATGTATGTTCTCCAGCTTGTTGCAAAACTACAACTCCCATCATGCCCAGACAACCGAAGGCTGTCTGGGCATGATGGGAATTGTAGTTTTGCTAACTGTTTAGTGCAGTATATATTTCACTATATGTGTGTGTGTGTGTATATGTGTGTGTGTGTGTATATATATATATATATATATATATATATATATATATATCTATCCCATTACTATTAGGAAATAAACAGGACCAATAACTCCCATGTATAGGGGCACCTGTGGCCCCCGGTAATCCCCTCCCCGCCCGGCCCCGTTGTCCCTTCGCGTGTTCCGCTCATGTAGAAATCTCGCCGCTTCCAGGATGTTTTCCTCTTATTCCTGTTCAGCAAAGCAGAATTATGAATCGTTTTTGCATTTTGCTTTTTTATCAATTGGAGTGGGTGCCATTCACATAGGGGGGAGGCAGCGAGCCGGACGTAATCTCCTCACTGAGCGCTGGCCTCATGTGTAAACGGTGACTTGATGTGACTGAGCCCTAGAGAGGCCCGGGTCATGTGATGCCGGCATTGGCTCGTACACGTGCGGCGAGGGGGGAATAGGTGGGGGAGCGGGAGGGAGATTACACTGTACTTATTCCCATTTACTGGCCACAGGCTCTTTCTGTAGCTGGAAGTGAACGTAGGTCAGAGACTCTGTACTTTTCCAGAGCAACTTAGGAGAAAGTGATGGAAAGTGAGTGCAGAATAGTGAGCGCAGCTCTGGAGTATAATACAGGATGTAACTCAGGATCAGTACAGGATCAGTAATGTAATGTATGTACACAGTGACCCCACCAGCAGAATAGTGAGTGCTGCTCTGGAGTATAATACAGGATGTAACTCAGGATCAGTACAGGATCAGTAATGTAATGTATATACACAGTGACCCCACCAGCAGAATAGTGAGCGCAGCTCTGGAGTACAATACAGGATGTAACTCAGGATCAGTAATGTATGTACACAGTGACCCCACCAGCAGAATAGTGAGTGCAGCTCTGGGGTATAATACAGGATGTAACTCAGGATCAGTAATGTAATGTATATACACAGTGACCCCACCAGCAGAATAGTGACTGCAGCTCTGGAGTATAATATAGGATGTAACTTAGGATCAGTAATGTAATGTATGTACACAGTGACCCCACCAGCAGAATAGTGAGTGCAGCTCTGGAGTATAATACAGGATCAGTACAGGATCAGTAATGTATGTACACAGTGACCCCACCAGCAGAATAGTGAGTGCAGCTCTGGAGTATAATACAGGATCAGTAATGTATGTACACAGTGACCCCACCAGCAGAATAGTGAATGCAGCTCTGGAGTATAATATAGGATGTAACTCAGGATCAGTAATGTAATGTATGTACACAGTGACCCCACCAGCAGAATAGTGAGTGCAGCTCTGGGGTATAATACAGGATGTAACTCTGGATCAGTGCAGGATCAGTAATGTATGTGCACAGTGTCCCCACCAGCAGAATAGTGAGTGCAGCTCTGAGGTATAATAAAGGATGTAACTCAGGATCAGTAATGTAATGTGCTCAGTGACCCAGCCTAAAGCTTTGATATCCAGGCATGATGGGAGTTGTAGGTTTGCAATAGCTGGAGAGCCAAGCTTCCCTATCCCTGGCCTAGGTTGTAGAGCACAAGCCATTGATTGCTGTGTAGTTCCTCAGTTCCCCAGTGGAGGCGCTGTTGGCAGCTTTCTAACTTAAAAAGTTAACTTTTTTCCTCTGCTCCTTCCTTATCTACACCTTTCAGACCCCAATCAACCAATACCAGTATAATAGGTGACAGTGGTGTAATATATAATGGTGAACGGACAGCGTCCGCAAAATCTGAAAATCAGCAAGCGTAAGGCTCAGCATGACAAGGGGTGATGGTGACGTGTAGACCCTGGGGTCAGAAAGTCTCCAGAACTTCCAGATTTGTTGGGTGTCCAAGGAAAGGGCATCCAAACAAGGGGTCATTGATGTTTCATTAGCTGTAAAGCAAACTGCTGTAAAAGTGCCCCGATCTATTTCTGCACACTACTGGTTTTAATGTTCTGGCTGGTGTGTTTGTATATATATATTTTTTCTAATGTCTTTGTTAGCTGTTACTTTAGCCGCCCGCAGATCCCTCATTTGCTGCACAGCAGTATTTTCCTCTCCCGGCCCCGGCTGATCCTCGCTGATCCAGTCTCCGGGATTTCGCAGCCGTCTCTCTTCCAGCAGAGGAGGGGGGGGGGGGGGAAGAAAAAAAAAAGCCTGTTCTCTGCAGAATAGAGGGTGCTGGAGAGATAGGAAAATCCTGCCCTGACAACAGAAGCAAGCATCACGCTCTCCGCTGATTGGCGCTCGCCAACCTATGAGGCCGCGCCGCCGCTTTCTGCAGTTTTGCACAGGTGCAAAATAAGTTCCTGATTTATCAATGAAATATTTGCCTTGTTTCCTCCGAAGCCGATCAGTACTAAAAGCTCAAATCCTCCGGTCGTGTATCCGATCCGGGGGGCAGATGACACCTCACGCCTCCCTCCCCCCCCCAAAGGCGATGGGACCTTATTATTAGGATTGTTATCCGGTGTCCCGTCACCTCCCATCGCTCTGTCCTGTCACATTATAATGTGATAGCTATTTCTATAGAATTCCTTTAATTCGGTGTCAGATTATTGGACTTTCTGAGTATTGATACATTGCGTCTTATATAAATGATGGCAGGAAATCCCCTCCCCCCCCCTCCTTTGGTCTCTGTGGACCTTGTGGGGGTCCTAACTTCTGGACACCACCATATCAAATATGTACTACCCAACGTATTCCTATTCCAGTACAATGATATCGGCTGTGATACCAGTTGTTGGGAAAACTACAACTCCCAGCATGCCCTGATGGCTGTAGGTTCTCCAACAATTGTAACTCTACATTTCCCAGTATGCTGGTAGCATTCCCTATCAACCATCTTCTGCAAACTACAACTCCCAGCATTCCCTGTCGTCCACAGCTTCCCAGCCCCTTCAAAACTACAACTCCCAGCATGCCCTGTCGTCGACTGCTTCACTAACCCTTGCAAAACTACAACTCCCAGCATGCCCTGACATCCATTACCTTCCTAGCCGATGCAAAACTACAACTCCCAGCATACCTTGTCGTCGACTGCTTTACTAACCCTTGCAAAACTACAACTCCCCGCATGCCCTGTCTCCCACAGCTTCCCAGCCCCTTCAAAACTACAACTCCCAGCATGCCCTGACATCCATTACCTTCCTAGTTCTTGCAAAAGTACAATCCCCAGCCCTTGCAAAACTACAACTCCCAGCATGCCCTGATGTGGCCGGAGCAGGCCCCGCCATCTGATGGCTCACTATGTATTCCTAAACTATTCCAGTCTCTGCCTTAAGGTGAGGGTGGCGCTATTCCTGGAAAAATCTCTATTTTTCTGTTTTCATTTTATTTTTTTATTTTTTTTTTATTAATCTATTTCTCTCCATTGCCCCCTGCTCTGGTTGCAGCCCTGGTGGTATGGGGGGGGTCACACCGGGGACGGTATCAGTGTGAACGTCTCCCTGTGAACACTGTACTATGAAACCTTTGTCTTCCAAGTAAGATGTGCGGCTCCTCCTCCCCCTCCCTCTCCTATCTAGAGAGCCGTACCGGGGGAGAGGGAGCGGGCGCGTTTGTATTCCGGCGGCGTAGCGCAGCCAGACAGGTCTGAAACAGAGTGTTTTATTTTTAGACTCTCCGTTGCCATTTTTATCCTGTAAAAATATTCATCAGTGTCTGTGTGACAGGCCATCCGTTATCATAAATATCCCGCCGTCCTCTCCGCCGTATTAACCTGTGCGGCCCACCCGCTCCGCCTTAACCCTCTCCGCGCCAAGCGCTCTTTGCTTTCACGTATTATACGTCTCTCAGTAACGTCATGCGGTTCACTCTCCCGCACGTCGCTGCTGACGTCAGTGTTCTTGTCCGCTCTGAGTTAGATGTATGGCGCGGGGGTGGGGGGATTTAACGCTGGGTGGGGGTGGGGGGGCGGTGTAATTTTCCACTGCCATTTTTTTTTTATTGTCCTCCTTATCAAAGTATTAATAAACGAGCGACCACCTCAATCTTGACGTGGGGCGGTAGATTCTAAAGAGAGCTTTAGCGGACAATAGTGGGCATGCTTTTCTGACCCAAGTTCTCCCTATTACTTTTATTAGGGCCAGTAAGAGGCCTATTCCACGGAGCGTTAATCGGCCAGATTTGGCCCGATTATCGCTCCGCGGAATAATGACAACGATCAGCCGATGATCGTGTCATCGGCTGATCATTTATTTAGGGTCAAACCTAAAATCATTGGTCACTGACCGCGCATCACTGCGTGGAATAGCAAAGCGCGGCGGGCGAACATGCTACACATGTTGCAGGTCTTGTCCTGCGCGCAGCAGCAGCTTTGGTGCGGCCTGTCTTAGCTGACAGACTGCTCAGGGAATCACTGGCCGCCGCGGTCCTGGCCAGTGATTGGCTGTGCGGTCTCTCAGCTAAGACAGGCCGCACCGAAGCTGCTACTGCGCGCAGGACCGGGAGGAAAAAGGAGCGCAGGAGAAGCCCTGCAACATGTGTAGGTAATGTATGGTGTTTAACAAGGGCTGCAAGGACATCGATAATGATGTCCCTGCAGCCCTCGCTAAACTATTATCGGGCTGTGGAATAGATTTAGCAGATCGGCGCTCGTTTACATTACTGATCGGGCCATGGAATAGGACCCTTAAAGCGGGGGAACTCTCCACCACCGAATCCCCCTGCCTCAGTGTCATCCAGTCTGTCTATGGGAGGGCTCGCGGGCCACCTCTCCACTCAAAGAATTGACAGCGACCACCTCCATCTTTAAGTGGGGCGGCACTGTCCCCATAGATCCTAAATAGAGCTTTAGCGGAGAATGGTGGGCATGCTTTTCTGACCACAGCTGTCCCTATTATTATTATTATTATTATTATTATTATCCTACTTATCAAAGTGTTAATAGGCAAGCGACTGCCTCCATCTTGGCGTCGGGTGGTAGATCCTAAACAGAGCTTTAGCAGAGAATAGTGGGCATGCTTTTCTGACTCCAGCTTTCCCTATTACTGCGTGCTCTGGCATTCTAGACACCTGCCATGGAGGTGGTGTGTCAATATAACACAATAGAGTTCTCTATAGCTTTTGTTCCATATATATACTCTTACTGTACGTTTCCAGGAGGAACAGCACAATACAAATCTCTAAGACATTGCAGAATGAGGTTTACAAGTATTACCAGGAATAGCGATTAATGCTCTTCTTAACAGATTTGAAATTTCTTTCTATTTAAAAAAAAAAAAACAAAAAAAAAACTCCAGTCTTCCAGTACTTGTGAGCTGCTGTATGTCCTGCAGGAAGTGGTGTATTCTCTATAGTCTGACACAGTGCTCTCTGCTGCCACCTCTGTCCAGGAACTGTCCAGAGCAGCAGCAAATCCCCATAAAAAACCTCTCCTGCTCTGGACAGTCCCTGACATGGACAGAGGTGGCAGCAGAGAGCACTGTGTCAGACTGGAAAGAATACACCACTTCCTGCAGGACATACAGCAGCTCATAAGTACTGGAAGACTCTTTTTTTTTTTTTTTTTTTTAAATAGAAGTAAATTAAAAATCTATTTAACTTTGAAAGAATAAAAAACTTTAGCTGTAGTACCCCTTTAAATGGCATGCAGGGAGTTGTAGTTTTGCAGCAGCTGCAGAGTCACACATTAGAGATCCCAGGGCTATAATCTTGGCTTTTTACCTCCTCCTTGCTGTTTCAAAGCTACAGAGCATGCTGGGAATTGTAGTTTTGCTTATATAGACTTCTATCTAGTGTAAAAACCACAAATCCCAGCATACCTTTAATATTCCTCGACTATACCCGTTTGCTCGTTTATTGTTGCAAAGCTGCAATGCATGCTGGGAATTGTAGTTTGGCAACAGCTGGAGATAAAAGGGAAACTAGGTTTTGCAGAACTACATCTCCCAGCATGCCCTGACAACCTGTTACACTCCAGCTGTTAGCAAAGCTACAGATCCTAACATGGAGATCCCAACTTTAAGAAAGTTGTCTGGGCATGCTGGGAGTTGTAGTTTTGCAGCAGCTCAGAGAGTCACAGGTTAGAGATCACTGGGCTGTAGTCTTGGCCTTCTACCCAGTGCATGCTGGGAATTGTAGTTTTGCAACAGGCAGGATATCACAAGTTTACCGCATTGGGTTTTTGCAAAACTACATCTCTCAGCATGCCCTGACAACCTGTGGCTCTCCAGATGTTGCAAAGCTACAATTCCCAACGCTGTCAGGGCATGCTGGGAGTTGTAGCTTTTGCAACCGCTGGAGATTAGTGAATTAAAGCAACCCTTAGGAACTTGTCGGGATGATGGGAGTTGTAGTTTTGCAACAGCTGGAGGGCCGAAGGTTCCCCATCCCTGGCTTAGAGAGACACAGGTTGAAGATCACAGGGCTTATAGTCTTGGCCTTCCGCCTGGTGCATGTTGGGAGTTGTAGTTTTGCAGCAGCTCAGAGATCATAGGGCTATAGTCTTGAACTTCCACTGGTGCATGCTGGGAGTTGTACTTTTGCAGCTGGTTAGAAATCAAAGGGCTATAGCCTTGGCCTTCTACCTGGTGCATGCTGGGAGTTGTAGTTCTGCTTCAGCTTAGAGCAGGGATGGGGAACCTTCGGCCCTCCAGCTGTTGCAAAACTACAAATCCCATCATGCCTGGACAGCCAAAGCGAAGCTTTGGCTGTCCATGCATGATGGGAGTTGTAGTTTTGCAACAGCTGGAGAGCCGAAGGTTCCCCATACCTGGCTTAGGGCCCTATTCCACCGATTATCGTTCAGGTTATCGTTAAATCGTTTGAATCTAAACAATAATTGTTCGGTTGAAATGCAGTTAACTATTAACGACCTAACGAGAAATCGTTGATCGCTTTATAAGACCTGGACCTATTTTTATGCATTGAATAAGACGTCGTTCGCAGTAGATACGAACGCAATAGCGAAGAAAAAACGATCTCAAATACGATCATAAGTAACGATTTATCGTTCCATGGAAATGAGTGAACGTTTTCAGGTCTTTCGCAATAGCGGTCGTTTAAGATCGTTAATCGTTAACGATTATGCGAACGATAATCGTCCGGTGGAATAGGGCCCTTAGAGAGACACAGGTCGAAGATCACAGGGCTTATAGGCTTGGCCTTCTACCTGGTGCATGCTGGGAGTTGTAGTTTTGCAGTGTTGGGGCACATTGGCGCGGACAGTGTTTGGTTCCCACTACGTAAGGCGCTGACTCCATTGACCGCCTCTCTGGTTGGCCTATCCTATGGGCCGCCATGTTGGTTTTACGGGGAGTCGCTTGGGCTCTCATTAACTTTCAGCCGGCATCCATCCTCCTCCTCCTTGTCTTTTTGTTCTTTGGTAAATGTGAGCTGGCATCTGTTAGACTGCGTTAGCATTCAGTCTGGGGGAATTCAGCGCTTTCTATATTCGGCTCTGCTAAGCCGCTGCCCTGTTCGCTCGAATCAATTGGGGCTGCTATTTATAGCAACAAAGGGGAATTGAAATAGCAATTTTCTTTCTATGTAATGGATCCCCAAGAGAAATACTGATGTAAGTTTTCTGTCATCCCCCCGACCCCCCCTGATAGGAGGAGAGGCAGCTGTCACGGGTTTGCGGCAGTATTAATCTTTAATCAATGGAGTGTTTGCTGTATTCAGGTGTATGGGGGGGGGGCGAGGGTCACGGAGAAGGGAGCGGGCGGGCGGGCGAGCGTGCTCAGATTTGGGTGGGTTAAGGAAGAGACAGGACAAAGCTAAAAATACTCCCTTTGCTTGCAGTGTTCCTCCAGTCTATTTTTTGATGTTTGATTTAGATAAGGATGATTGGGTAGCGGCTAAAAATATCTGTTCCCAGAAAGTTGAGGACAAAGAGTGTAGAATATTTTTAACTCACAACCACGACGACAGCGACTGCTGCCATTCGCCGGATCGGGGACGTGTGTCATAGGCGGCGCTGGCGGGCTCTGCTTCTTCTATATGTAACATCTCGCCAGCACAACAGGCGTAAAAGCTGCTGTGCACTGCTACCACTACTACCCCCAGCGTGCTCCGGCACCCTGCCAGGGATTGGGGGGGGGGGGAAAGGTTTGACCCCCTACAAGTGTTGTTTATTTCTTATGTACGTTACTCACTTGAATGGTGAGGCTGGGGTCACGCTTCGTTTTTGTTTGTTTTTTTTACATTCGCTTTTACAAAAACAGATGCATTTGTGTGCATCCATGACTTCCATTATAAAAAAAAAAAAACTGGATCATAACATCTTTTTTATTTTTTATTAACGCATACAAAAAAAGTGGTCGACCGCGTTTTTGTTTACGTTTAAAAAAAAAAAAAGATGCGTTTTGAGCCTTTTTTTTTTTTTTTTCTTTAATAATGGAAGTCGGTGGAAAAACGATGCACACAAATGCGTCTGTTTTTGTAAAATCGAATGGGAAAAAAACCGTAGTGTGAACCCAGCCTAAGAATTGGTAAAAATGAAGATTTAAAAAAAAAAAAAAAAATTTTATAACTATGAATTTTAATATATAATAAAAATAGTCATTGTGTTTTCTGCAAAAAAAACCCTGATGTATTTGTGTGCATCTGTTTTGATCCGTTCTTCCATTTAAAGGGAATCTGTCAGCACCTGTTCTGGTTCTGAGGTGCTGACAGTGTGATGAAGGTGTGTGTCTCGTGTCTCTTAGGGTGAGAGTTACCTTTCTTTTTCCGATGGGTGCTGTACTTTGTCCCCAATCTGTGCCGTAATTTTCTCCACAAGTGTCAAAGAGGGGTAGTGGTGGCGTATTTGTGCCGCACTTCGGCCCGCCTCAACCCTACTTCCTCCTCCCAGCTTCTCTTGAACATTTATTGCGCCCGTCCTCAGGGCCTCCTGGCGACGTCATCTTTAGCTGCAAATGTGCCGTTGATGGCAAGGGCCCTTGCCAGTTCGCGCATGCACCCTGGTTCTCTGCATTGTGCATGCTTCTGCGGACGGATTCACGCATGTGCCATAGTGCGTCGGAGCGGCACTGAGCAAAGCAATTAAAGGCATAGCCTTTGGCCCTCAGTGCGCTTGCACTGCTCCAACCGACTACGGCGCATGAGCGAATCAGGCCGCAGAATCGCGCACAATGCACAGAACCAGGGTGCATGTGCAAACTGGCAAGGGCGCGTGCAGCCCTTGCCAAAAAACTGCGCATGCGCAGCTAAAGATGATGTCGCCCGGAGGAAAGGCCCAATGAATATTCAATAGAAGCTGGGAGGAGAAAGGTAGTGGTGAGGCGGGCCGAAGTGCGGCACGAACACGGCACCATTACTCCTCTTTGACACTTGCTGAGAAAGTTACGGCACGGATTGGGGACAAAGTACAGCACCCATCTAAAAAAGAAAGGTAACACACGCACTAAGGGTGGTATTACACGGGCTGATGTGGGGCCCTATAATACCTGTAAACGAGCAGCGATGTGCTAGATCGTCGCTCGTTTACTGGACCTATTACACGGCCCGATAATCGTTAAACAAGGGCTGCAGGGACATCGTTACCGATGTCCTTGCAGCCCTTGCTTAATTATATACATTACCTATCCACGTTCCAGGTCTGCTGCTGCGGTCTTCTTCTCCACGGGTCCCGCACGCTCTAGCTTCAGAGTGGCCTGTCAGCTGACAGGCCACTCAGCCAATCACAGGCCGGGACCGCCGCGGCCTGTGATTGGCCGGGCGGCCTGTCAGCTGACAGGCCACTCTGAAGTTGGAGCGCGCAGGGCCCGGGAAGAAGAAGACCGCAGCAGCAGCCCTGGAACGTGGATAGGTAATGTATATTGTCAGTCGCTGGCCGCGCACCGCTATTACACGTAGTGGTGCGCGGTCGGCGCCCGACGAAAATAGGTCCAAACCTATATCAATGATCAGCCAATGATCGTTGTCATCGGCTGATCGTTGTATTTATTACATGGAGCGATAATCGTCCGAATCGGGCGGACGATTATCGTTCCGTGTAATAGTACCCTAAGAGACACAGACCTTCATCACATTGTCAGCACCTCAGAACCAGAACAGGTGCTGACAGATTCCCTTTAAAAAAAATAAAAATAAAAAAAAATATATATATATATTTTTTTTTTAAAACATATACATATGTGGCTGACTACATTTTGGTGTACTCAAGCATGCACACAAATAGAAAAAAAAAAGCAGTGTGAAGCTAGCCTTACCCGCTAAAAATAATAACATACATTTTTAAATATTTGTAAAAAAAAACAAACAAACTTGCAGTGTTTGCCAGTGTTGCCCACCACGTCGGCAGTGGCATATCATACAGGCAGGAAGAGATAAAGGCCAAAAACCAAGTACCCCAAAAATTTCTACCTGGAGTTTGTTTGCCGCCACTACAGTGTTGCCCACCGAGGCGCTGGTCTGAGCGGTCACATGTCACACATGCAGGAAGAGTTCAGTGTTACTGGTTGAAAATAAAAATAAAAAAATAAATAAAAGCTTTCTGCTCTGCTAGATTGCCGCTTGCTTAGGGCCATATTACACGGGACGATTTTCGTGCAATTTATTATTACATTGTTCGAATTTAAATAGTTTTGTGTAAATGCAGCCGATGATCATACGACCAATGAGAAATCTTTTATTGTTCCTTTGGTGCCGACACCAAAATCAGTAAATCGTTCGCTGTAATTACGCATTAGTTGACTAATCGTTGAGTGTAATTCCGCATCGTTCCTTCATTTCCCAGGATCAGATGGAGGAAACTATCATAGTAACAATTGTAACTAACAACTATCAATCTGTGTAAAAACACTGTGGTTTTCTGTAGGTCAGGCTGTTGATCACATGACTCAGTTACAATAATGTGCCTAAAAAGAGATAAGCACCGCAATGTTAAAGCCACCACTAGAGGGAGCTCACTGCATATAGGGAATACATTGGGCTCAATACTAAAGCAGTGTGCAGTGAGCTCCCCCTAGTGGTGGCTGTAGGCAGTCAGGATTGTATCAGGAAGCAATACAGCAAGAGTCCCGACCCATTCTCTCCTACAGTCTGTAGCCTTCCCAGGATGATGTCTTCATGGGGATTATGTCACTTATTTGTGGGGTTTGCTTGTATCGCTATATTCTAATTCCATTGGGTAAACACTACTCATCCATCTTTTTTCTCATTTTCCTGCAGTTGTCACCGGAGGCACTGATGGCATTGGGAAGGCGTACGCAGAAGAGGTGAGTCCCTTCCATAAAGTCACCTAAAGCAGGACCCATTCATGTAAAGCAGGTACGGGAAACCTTCGGCCCTCCAGCTGTTGCAAAACTACAATTCCCATCATGCCTGGACAGCCAAAGCTTTAGCAGCCTGGCAGCTCTCTGCTGCCACCTCTGTCCATGTCAGGAACTGTCCAGAGCAGGAGAGGTTCTCTATGATGATTTGCTGCTGCTCTGGACAGTTCCTGACAATGGACAGAGGTGGCAGCAGAGAGCACTGTGTCAGACTGGAAAGAATCCACTACTTCCTGCAGGACATACAGCAGCTGATAAATACTGGAAGACTAGAGATTTTTAAATAGAAGTAAATTACAAATAAATATAACTTTTTGAAACCAGTGGATATGAAAGAAAAAAAAATATCTGGATAACTCCTTTAAAGGGGATGTCCATTAATAGAGAGAACATAGCTATTTTCCTTCAGAAACAGCGCCTCTCTTGTCCTCAGGTCGTGTTCTGTATTGCAGCTCAGTTCCACTAAAGCTTAATACCACGTACAACCTAAGGTCTGAGGTGGCGCTTTTCTTAATAGAAAGCAATGTTTTTTGCTTTGTTTTTTTATTCTGGGGAATCCCTTTTAAATTTCTTTCTCCCAACATATCACCATACACATAAGATAGCCAGCTCTGCTGATATTGGCCATCTTGTAGTTACATGTATGGGGGCCTTAATATCTGCTTTTTCTTTCAGCTGGCCCGACGTGGGATGAGCATCGTCCTGATCAGCCGGACCAAGGAGAAGCTGGACGAAGTCTCCAAGCATATCGGTGAGTACGCCATTTCTGACCTATCCTCTAGGCGGCGATATTGCTTCCTCGTGTACTGTCAGAGCAGTATTGCAGGACCAGACTATACAGGGTTTGTAGTCTGTAAGGCTCCGTTCCCACTGAGCAAAGGTAGCGGAATTCCGCGACGGAATTGTCCGCCGCGGAATGCCGTTAGCCTCCCGCTCATAATGGGAGTCTATGGGAGGCGCGCGCTCCTGCCCTGTCCGCGCTGAAGAATGAACATGTTCATTCTTCAGCGCGTACAGAGCAGCAGCGCGCGCCTCCCATAGACTCCCATTATGAGCGGGAGGCTAACGGCATTCCGCGGCGGACAATTCCGTCGCGGAATTCCGCTAGCTTTGCTCAGTGGGAACGGGGCCTAACCATTGAGACACATAGGTCCGCATAGGAGCTGTGTACGCGAAACGGGAGATTATGTAACAGAGCCCGTATTGTGTCATCTTAGTTGTGTAGCAGCGCCGTATAGTTTTCTGCCTGAAAGTCAGCTGAAAGTTATTGACATCAGGGAGAGGAGAGATTCCCCCCAGGATGCCCAGTGCTGCCGGTCATCCCCTCCGATCCCGTAGGTGGAGGAGCCATGCCAGGGCTGTTTTCTGGACAGTCTTGCCGGAGCTCACCCAGCAAATCTGCCGTCTCCGGTACCATCCAATATCCTCTCCGCCGGCCTCTTCCAGGATCCCAGATGCTTCCCTATGGTGGGTCCTGAGTCATCAGAGTAGATCGTGAATTCTCCTGTACTACTTAAAGGGATAGTGCACAATTACCTTCATAGCCTCCTATACAGGGGAGGCCTCCTCTGGCAGTTTCTTTTATTACTTCATAATATTATTATTACAGACTAGTTCCCGTATGTTACAGATAGAGCCTATTACGTGCAGTCTCCTTTCTGAGTTCATACTATTCATCAAGACATGTCAGACCTGACAAATCTCCAACCCATGTCTGTTTTCCTAAAAATTGCCAGTCCAAGTGTCAAGGAGGTGGGGTCTACTGTGCCTTAGGCCCCGTTCACACTGCAGAATCGGTGCCAAGATTCTGGGCAGAACCCCTCCATGAGGGTGCGTGCCTCTGCTCTCCGCGCCTCTCTGCTCAAAGAATTTACTTTCTTTGAGTGGAGAGGCGCGCGTGACCTCTCATTGTAACTGATAGAAAGCAGGATTCGGCACAGAGGAGTCCCGCCTGAATCTCGGCACAGATTCCCTAGTTTTAACAGAGCCTAAGGGCCACAGCGTCTCTTTGATCAGACTGCCCATCTCCTCCCTGTGTGATGGACGTGCAGGACTGTAAGGCTAGGTTAACACTGCGTTTTTGCCATCCGTTTTTTGCAAAAAAACATGAAAAAAAATGATGCATTTGTGTGCATCCGTTTTTCCATTGAAAAGAAAACGGATCAAAACGGATCCGGGTTTTTATTACGGACACAAAAACGTAGCTAACACTACTTTTGTGTCCGTAAAAAAAAAAAAAAAAAGGATCCGTTTTGATCTTTTTTTTTAACAATGGAGGTCAATGAAAAAACGGATCAAAACGGATGCACGCAAATGCATCCGTTTTTCATATTTTTTTTTTTGAAAAAACGGATGAAAAAAACTAATTGCAAAAACGCAGTGTGAACCTAGCCTTAGCTGCACGGATCCAGTGCAGAGACTGTTTATAATAATTGCAGAATGATTATGCCGGGAGAGACCGTCTCACCTGTGTGCCGCAGTTGGTGTCTTCATTGCCTGCATAGGGTCTGAAAAGTAGATCGGGCCCGCATGTCTATCACACAAGAAGGGGCTGGGCATTCAGACCATGGAGGTGCACAGAAGCTTCTAGGCCAGCGGCGCTCCATTCATTCTCTATCAAGCAAAATTCAGCACTTCAATTCAAATACCCATTTAGTTAAAAACATGACAGCTTTCTTCCATAAACAGCGCCACTCCTGTCCTCAGTTTGGTTACGGTACTGCAGCCCCATTTCATTATTGTGAATGGAGCCGAGTTGTAGTACCGCACACAACCTGAGGACGGAAGAGGCGCTGTTTTTGGATAAAAGCAGCCTTGTTTTGCCTTATCCCAAAGAACCCTGTGACCGGTTCTTAATGCTCCCTCACCCCCCGTGTGACCAGTAACCAGACCCCTCGCTGCCTGCAGATCCCTCAGCCCCTTTAAGAAGTGAGCATTTAGACAAAGCCCCCGAGCTCTGATCCCTGTTTCTGCATGAATGGACCACACAATGCTTCTGCCTGCTTTTCTCTGAATGGAGAGGGGCATGATGGGATTGCAGGAAGCTGTTGCCCTGATTTTTTTTTTTTTTAATGAATGATTGAAAAAAAAAAAGAAAAAAACTCTACATAGGATTATCTCTTACTGCTCCGGATTCCAGCAGCGGCATGTGGGGGAGGAGACCCTGTAAATCCTGTAAATCATCGCCGCTGCCAGTCCTGATCCAGATGCTCATTGAGATTACTTTACTATATATAATGCACCCCGGATATATAGGGGAGATTTATCAAACATGGTGTAAAGTGAAACTGGCTCTGTTGCCCCCAGCAACCAATCAGATTCCATCTTTCATTCCTGACAGACTCTTTGGAAAATGAAAGGTGAAATCTGATTGGTTGCTAGGGGCAACTGAGCTAGTTTCACTTTACACCATGTTTGATAAATCTCCCACATAGAGTGACACTCACTTACTATCTGTGTGTGTTGTGCTCCCATTGATTTCAATGGAAAATATGGGTCCATTCATTGCATGTATTGAGCGCCCAATGCTTCTATTTAAGTCGATGGGAGTGCTAAAAAATCGACATCACATACCCTCATAACCTTTCCACCCATATTTATTTTAATAACAATCTCCACTACTATTCCCATACACGTGCATGCTCCACCTAGTGGAGCGTGCGTATATTATCAATGCCAGACACCGCTGATGGTGGCTTACCTCCCTAAGAACAATAGGGTTCGGGAATGGAAAGCTAACATGCTTGATCCTTCTCTTCCCTAATACCATCAGGAAGGGTCCCTAATCATTACATGGTGGCTGGTCTCGCTGTAATTAAAGGAGAAGTCCGGCCATAACAAACATTTGTCAGGCGGCAGGGGGAGGGGAGAACATGACCATGACTGATTGCTCACCCCTCTCCATACCCGCGAGGGGTCCCGGATTGGCAATCCAGCACTGGGCGGACACTGGAACGGGGGAGTAGTGGTGTGGTGTTTATTATGTTTCCCCCTTGCCCCTCCCAAAACATATAGCCGCCCTAGACTTCTCCTTTAACCAACATGTAACGTTTACTGAATATGTGATATTTTATCCCGGCCGCCATGTAATATTTTAAAGGGATTATCCAGGATTAGAAAAAACACAACTACTTTCTTGGAAAAACAGCGCCACCACTGTCCTTGTGGTGTGTGTGTGGTATTACAGCTCACCTCCACTGACTTCAATGGAATGGAGCAGCAATACTTGACCCAAACTGAGGACTGGAAGAAAGCGGTTATATTTTTCCAAACTTGGACAACCCCTTTAATTAATATATATATATTTTTTTATTATTGCAAGCAACCATACGATCCCCTTTAAGACCCCTCCACACTGATCTGCGTCCTTACTCCCGGCCTGTTTTCCGCCTCTGGTACCTCAGCTGTAGTTTGAGGTTTTGGCTCAGAGAGTCCTTTATCCGCATGAGTGCCCTAGAGACATCACTACAGCGTCACATATCTGCCCCCCCAGGGACCCCCGCACAGGATACATAATGCAGTCTTTGGATGCCTCACCGGGGAGAGTCGTGGGCATGCTCCGCTGGAACGCTGACGCCCCTTTACTTGCCCTAGTTCTGTGCGGCCTCCTGAGATATCATTGAGGTCACCACAGAGGCATCGCATGGCGGTGACGTGCTGCACGAAGCTGACATTTACTACCTGCACCCGCACAACATGGCCGGCCTCACCATGCCGAGTGACTATCCCTTACGTCCCCTGTACAGAATACACAACTGCTCCGTGACATTCCTCTCCTGAAATACTCTGTGCTGCTCCTTCCACTGTTGGCCTTGGATCTCCCATTTGTTGCTATTCCTCTTTATCCTATCTCTATAGGTAAATGAGGAGCAGCTACTTTCATTCATAAAACTAGTCCTGAAACACTCTGTGCTGCTGAATCCCCCACCATCGCTCTGGGATCTGGTTGGTTACCATGACTGATATTGCAGCGGGCTGGTTGTGTGTGTGTGGTAGGGAGTAATAGCTAGCCCACTTAATCCTATCCCACAGAAGAACTGTTGTAAAGCAAATTGCTGAAAAACCTCCTGCTGACTATGAAGGAAAGTGTCAAATCACACAGGACTTGGCAGCTTATAGGATAGTCAGAGTGACCATGTAACCCCCGTCCACCCCCAAATTTGACTCCGGAGGAAAGCATGGAGCAATAGAAGGAGGAGTCTGGTCTTAATGGGTCTGTTGTCCATCATGTGGGCGGCCGAGTGCAGATGCATCACTTGGGAAGAGATGGTGCCACACCACAGGATCTACTGCTGATACCACAGGGATATGGGGTCCGCACCTCACACCTTACAGGATGCTGATACCACAGGAGACATCACAGGGATATGGGGTCCTCACACCTTACAGGATGCTGATACCACAGGAGACATCACAGGGATATGGGGTCCTCACACCTTACAGGATGCTGATACCACAGGAGACATCACAGGGATATGGGGTCCTCACACCTTACAGGATGCTGATACCACAGGGGACATCACAGGGATATGGGGTCCGCACCTTACACCTTACAGGATGCTGATACCACAGGAGGCATCACAGGGATATGGGGTCCTCACACCTTACAGGATGCTGATACCACAGGAGACATCACAGTAATATGGGGTCCGCACCTCACACCTTACAGGATGCTGATACCACAGGAGACATCACAGGGATATGGGGCCATCACACCTTACAGGATGCTGATACCACAGGAGACATCACAGGGATATGGGGTCCTCACACCTTACAGGATGCTGATACCACAGGATCTACTGCTGATACCACAGGGATATGGGGTCCGCACCTCACACCTTACAGCATGCTGATACCACAGGAGACATCACAGGGATATGGGGTCCTCACACCTTACAGGATGCTGATAGCACAGGAGACATCACAGGGATATGGGGTCCTCACACCTTACAGGATGCTGATACCACAGGATCTACTACTGATACCACAGGGATATGGGGTCCTCACACCTTACAGGATGCTGATACCACAGGAGACATCACAGGGATATGGGGTCCTCACACCTTACAGGATGCTGATACCACAGGATCTACTACTGATACCACAGGGATATGGGGTCCTCACACCTTACAGGATGCTGATACCACAGGAGACATCACAGGGATATGGGGTCCTCACACCTTACAGGATGCTGATACCACAGGAGACATCACAGGGATATGGGGTCCTAGCACAATAGACCATCACTATATCGGCTGTGATTTTAGGCTGGGGTCTTGAGGGGGGTGATGGGGCAGTGATTAACCCTTTCTTGGTGCGGTGACCCGCAGGGTATTTATCGTGTATAAAGCCTGGTCTTTGCTCCGCCATTTACTCCCCATACAATGATTACATTACGTTATTCTTCAAAAGAGGAAAACTAGTGTGAGGGTAGCGCGGCACGATGAGCGGGCGGTGAGTCACGGTGCAGACACAGCCTGTCCTCACATCCCCTTCATCTATATATAAAGCTGCTGCTTCTCCCTGTTGTGTATGAAGGCCGGCAGGACCTGTGTGTCATTCATGCTTCATACTCCGTAGAATGAATGAGTGATGTGGCCTCTAATACTCAGGAGGGGAGATCCTTACTCTGAGGCTTTATACTCTCCCCTGAGTGACCATTCTGGTACTGACCAGCTCTGCTGTACAGGGAGGTCATTCAGTGTTAGAGTGCTTAAAGGGATTCTCCACCCCTGCACATAGAATATTTTGTAGACCAGGCTAGATTGGTTGCTAAGTATACACTCCTTAGCAACATAGGATATTCAGTAAACATGCCTAGCAACCAGTCTCTCTTAGATTGCTCTTGAGTTATCTTAGGGCACAGAGGAGGCAGGAAGGCCGGCGGCACAGTACATGCTGGGAGTTGTAGTTTTGCAGAAACAGGTCAACTATAGGTTCGTTAGACGGACTGGTTGCTAATCATACCCTCCCTAGCAACAAACGATATGTGCCTAGCAACCAGTCTGTCTTAATTTACACAGCTCTTCATTTAGGTAAGGAAGGCCGAATGGATATCCAGTAGCTTTCAGAACATACCGGAAGTTGTAGTTTTGCAGAAACAGGACAACTATAGGTTGGTTAGACGGACTGGTTGCTAATCATACTCTCCCTAGCAACTTACCATATGTGCCTAGCAACCAGTCTCAGCTCTTCATTTAGGGAAGGAAGGCTGGATGGATAGCCGGACAACTACAGGTTGGGTAGACAGACTGGTTGCTAATCATACTCTCCCTAGCAACTTACCATATGTGCCTAGCAACCAGTCCCAGCTCTTCATTTAGGGAAGGAAGGCTGGATGGATAGCCGGACAACTACAGGTTGGGTAGACAGACTGGTTGCTAATCGTACTCTCCCTAGCAACTTACCATATGTGCCTAGCAACCAGTCTCAGCTCTTCATTTAGGGAAGGAAGGCTGGATGGATAGCCGGACAACTACAGGTTGGGTAGACAGACTGGTCGCTAATCACACCCTCCCTAGCAACGTGTGATTCATTAAATGTATGCCTAGCAACCAGTCTGTCTTTAGTTAGTTAGTTGAGGGCACAGAAGTGTGATGAAAGCCAGATTATTAGCCTGTAGCCCTCGGGCATGATGAGAGTTGTGGTTTTGCAACAGCTAGAGAACTATAGTTTAGGGAACACTGTTGTAGACAGACTGGTTGCTAGGCAGTCACTTCATAGTAACGGTGTGTAACATGCAGTTGTCGTTCACCGCATGCCTAACAATAAGCCTGGCTTAGATCAATAGGCTGAGGAAGGAAACAGCAGGGGTGTGATAGCTTGGCCGAAGTTCACCTGGCTGGAGTACCCCTTAAAAGTGACCCACAGACATCAGAGAGAGGACACTGCATACCGTATTTGGATCGCCTTTGTACTCTTGATCTCACCCATTATGGCAGAAGAGACCAAAGAACAGACGAGAAAGCACTGACTGGCCATGCGTTGAAAACTACAACTCCCAGCATGCTGACAGGACGTGCTTGGAGTTGTAGTTTTACAAAGCATGGCCAGTCAGTGCTTTCCCTTGTCTGTTCTTTGGTCTTTTCTGCCATCATGGACGAGATCAAGAGTACTAAGGCGATCCAAATATGCAGTGTCCTCTATCTGATGTCTGTGGGTCGCATTAAAGGGGTACTCGTGCGGGAAAAAAACATTTCTGTCAAATCAACTGGTGTCGTAAAGTGCCAAAGATTTGTAAATGACTTCTATTAAAAAGTCTTCCAGTACTTATCAGCTGCTGTATGTCCTGAAGGAAGTGGTGGGATATTAGGTATTCAGGCTTCTCATCCAGGATAAAGAGCGTCCCTGTCCTGCATTACACTGAGATGAATGGATATGGTGTAGTATGCCATTGCCCCTGTGGTGGGGCTGCAGGGACATCAGACACTTACATCCATATTTTCCTATAGAGTAAAGCTGATCGCTGTGTGATCATCTTATCCTTAGGGATTTAGGGATTGCCTAAAGAGGAGAATGCCTTTAATGCTTTCCTTTTTCTTTTCCAGAAGAGAAATTTAAAGTGGAGACCAAAGTCATTGCAGCGGATTTCGGGAAACCTGCAGAGATCTATGACCGCATTGCAGACGGACTAAAGGGCCTGGAGATCGGCGTGCTGGGTAAGTGACCTCTATGGAGCGGGAGGATGTGATAAACTTGTATTGGAGGCCCGTCCTACCCTATGCAGCACATGAGCTATCCTCCCCTAGAGGGCAGCCCTGAGCAGGGAACCCCATTAATGACATCATTGGTTTTAATAGGCTCAAAATATAGAAAGGAACTTGGCACTCACCAAGGATAATTGCAAACCAAGGCCGAGAGGAAGCGGGCCGTAGGTGCGCATGCAAAACGATCGCCGCTTATGTTGAGCACCACTTTGGGATTTGAACAGTGAGGGTCCTCCAATAATCTGCAAACTTATTACAGACTGTGGATAAAGCTGACGCCAGTAGTGCAGAGGCTTCTACTAATTGGATGCATTGGCCCTCATAGGACTTTAGACGGGATTGTATGGTTGCACAAATGGGGAAGATTTCCTCATTTTGACTCCTCCTCCTAAAGAACTCCTCAACTTCTGGCTAGTTCTTCTAGCCACTCCCAGCATGCCCTGATTGCTGCAGGCATTCCAACTGTGGCAAGACTACAACTCCCAGCATGCCCTGACAGCAATAGCAATATTCAATGAATAGCGGCTGCAGAAAACTGAAATGTCAGTTTTCTACGTCGCCGCTAGGGATCCCGGCCGGAGTGTATACCATGTGTATACACTCCGGCCAGGATTCCCTTAGAAGGCAGCACTATGTAAGTTCCGTTACAACGGCCGTGATTCCCAAAGAACTTAATGTTGTGTGAACATAGCCTTAAAGGAGAAGTCCGGTGGTTTATAAAATCCAGCAGGGGGGAAATTAATTAGCAGTACTGACTTGCATCTCCCCGTGCCCACAGTGAGCGGCGGGACTGGTCTCGGGACCTCCTCCAGAAGGCGTTTTACCCAGAGTTGTGAGGACGTCACGACTCGAGGGGGAAAATGCCTGGACAGGCTAAAGGACTGTCTGCTTATCCAATCACTGACTAGAGCGGCGTCCCATTTCAGTCACTGACTGGCTGAGCGGCCAGTCCATCAGCCAGGTTGTGATGTCTCAGCTCCGGAAATCCTGGAGCTCGGTGGGGGTCCTGCAGCCGGTCCCACAGCTCACTGCGGTCACAGGGAGAGCTAAGTTAGTACTTGTAAATAATTTATAATCCACCAGACTTCTTCTTTTTAGATTATATAGAGCAATTTTAATGGTCCCATGGCAACACTGGAAGCAATAGTGACGGGTTTGGGGGGGAGCCATACCCTGGTGTCTCATGTTATGTGTACAAGCCCTATAGGCAAAAATGAGTTACTGTAAATGTACAGATTGGTTTATATTGGTTTCCTAGCTTCCATTGTCTTGTGTGTAATGAGAGATATGTATTGAGGAGCAACTGGACCATAGTGGGGGGGACGACGAGTAAGGGTCCTATTACACCAAACCATTATCGTCTGTTCCTGACCGATAACTGTATATGGGCCCTAAGTTATCCCAATCTATCCTTGTATTCAGGAACCCGGTCCCTCTGTAGCTGTGGATTTACTGTAGGTTTTGCCTTTGTGCACTTTTCATTCAGACAGCTTTGGGGAATCATCCAGTGAGTTTAGATGATCTGGCACGAACTATTTTCATTCTGCGGAAAAACAGCGTCCCAGCTCCTTGGTGTTTGCTGCCATCTAGTGTCTGGAGCCTGTACCTGCACTCACGACGCTCACGGAGTCTCCTCACAATAATATAGAAGTGTTCCCCAATTTAGGAATCTCCATTTGTTGTAAAACCACAACTCCCATCATATTCTGGTAGACTTTAACTGTGAGGCCCTGCTGGAAGTTATGGTTTTGAAACAGCCGCAGGTTGGTGAACACTGCAGTATAGAGTATTCTGTTATAAAGAGGTTGTCTGGTGTGAACTGCCACAGGGATCCCCAGTGCAAGCGGGAGCACGGGGATCCCCAGTGCCAGCGGGAGCACGGGGATCCCCAGTGCCAGCGGGAGCACGGGGATCCCCAGTGCCAGCGGGAGCACGGGGATCCCCAGTGCCAGCGGGAGCACGGGGATCCCCAGTGCCAGCGGGAGCACGGGGATCCCCAGTGCCAGCGGGAGCACGGGGATCCCCAGTGCCAGCGGGAGCACGGGGATCCCCAGTGCCAGCGGGACCACGGGGATCCCCAGTGCCAGCGGGACCACGGGGATCCCCAGTGCAAGCAAGACTTCAAATATACCCAGTGCAGGCAGGACCACGGCGACACCCAGTGCAAACAGGACCACGGGGATACCCGATGCTCTTTATATATACATTTGTAGTGTTGTAACATTTGACTGCTGTCTCCAGGTGCCATGTCCAGTCTGCTACACTTTGGCCATGACAGGATTCACATGGTCAGAGATCGCTCTCTCGTGCTCCCTGAATTTTGTTGCATTGCAGCCAATGTAAGGGACGTTATCACAGAGTCACCATGTAGCCACAGACATAATTTGCTCTCAGTGAACACACGTTTGGCTAAAAGCTCCTGATCCCACTGGCCGACCTCACATGTGTTGGCAATGAGGAAAGGGGAGAAAGGCTTATCTCCCAAAGAACAAAAGGATTGCTAGAAATCTTATCCCTCCAAGAACAAAATGGTTGGACAGTGAAAATCCATCACTTCTCCCCACCTACTCTCCACCTACATTGGGAGTTTTTACTATAATAAAAGGGTGCGGCTGTGTATTATACGTCATGGCGGGGGTGCGGCTGTGTATTATACGTCATGGCGGGGGTGCGGCTGTGTATTATACATCATGGCGGGGGTGCGGCTGTGTATTATACGTCATGGCGGGGGTGCGGCTGTGTATTATACGTCATGGCGGGGGTGCGGCTGTGTATTATACGTCATGGCGGGGGGCGACTGTGTATTACATCATGGCGAGGGTGCGGCTGTGTATTATACATCATGGCGGGGGTGCGGCTGTGTATTATACATCATGGCGGGGGTGCGGCTGTGTATTATACATCATGGCGGGGGTGCGGCTGTGTATTATACGTCATGGCGGGGCTGTGTATTATACGTCATGGCGGGGCTGTGTATTATACGTCATGGCGGGGCTGTGTATTATACGTCATGGCGGGGGTGCGGCTGTGTATTATACATCATGGCGGGGGTGCGGCTGTGTATTATACATCATGGCGGGGCTGTGTATTATACGTCATGACGGGGGTGCGGCTGTGTATTATACATCATGGCGGGGGTGCGGCTGTGTATTATACATCATGGCGGGGGTGCGGCTGTGTATTATACGTCATGGCGGGGGTGCGGCTGTGTATTATACGTCATGGCGGGGGTGCGGCTGTGTATTATACATCATGGCGGGGGTGCGGCTGTGTATTATACGTCATGGCGGGGGTGCGGCTGTGTATTATACGTCATGGCGGGGGTGCGGCTGTGTATTATACGTCATGGCGGGGGGCGACTGTGTATTACATCATGGCGAGGGTGCGGCTGTGTATTATACATCATGGCGGGGGTGCGGCTGTGTATTATACATCATGGCGGGGGTGCGGCTGTGTATTATACATCATGGCGGGGGTGCGGCTGTGTATTATACGTCATGGCGGGGCTGTGTATTATACGTCATGGCGGGGCTGTGTATTATACGTCATGGCGGGGCTGTGTATTATACGTCATGGCGGGGGTGCGGCTGTGTATTATACATCATGGCGAGGGTGCGGCTGTGTATTATACATCATGGCGGGGCTGTGTATTATACGTCATGGCGGGGGTGCGGCTGTGTATTATACGTCATGGCGGGGGTGCGGCTGTGTATTATACGTCATGGCGGGGGTGCGGCTGTGTATTATACATCATGGCGGGGGTGCGGCTGTGTATTATACATCATGGCGGGGGTGCGGCTGTGTATTATACATCATGGCGGGGGTGCGGCTGTGTATTATACGTCATGGCGGGGCTGTGTATTATACGTCATGGCGGGGCTGTGTATTATACGTCATGGCGGGGGTGCGGCTGTGTATTATACATCATGGCGGGGGTGCGGCTGTGTATTATACATCATGGCGGGGCTGTGTATTATACGTCATGACGGGGGTGCGGCTGTGTATTATACATCATGGCGGGGGTGCGGCTGTGTATTATACATCATGGCGGGGGTGCGGCTGTGTATTATACATCATGGCGGGGTGCGGCTGTGTATTATACATCATGGCGGGAGGTGTGGCTGTGTATTATACATCATGGCGGGGTGCGGCTGTGTATTATACATCATGGCGGGGGTGCGGCTGTGTATTATACATCATGGCGGGGTGCGGCTGTGTATTATACATCATGGCGGGAGGTGTGGCTGTGTATTATACATCATGGCGGGAGGTGTGGCTGTGTATTATACATCATGGCGGGAGGTGTGGCTGTGT